>NW_013952811.1:70097-73672 GCF_001266775.1 Austrofundulus limnaeus
AATATAAGGAGTAGAAAGTACAGATAATTGTGTGAAAATGTAAGAAGTAGAAGTAAAAAGTAGGCTGAAAAATTATTACTCAAGTAAAATACAGACATCCAAAAATTCTACTTAAGTGCAGTGAAGAAGTATTTGTACTTAGTTACTTTACAACTCTGCTTATACAGCACATGTTGCTCAACAGGTTGTTGCTAGCTTACCAAAGAGTGAGTGAGTTGATTGATGCCATCAAATTACTTGCTTAGCTGGGCCATGAGAGGTCGAGCAGCTAAAGCCTTTCCTCTGCAAATCAACTTTTTGAGCTGTATGCTCGTGTGTGTGAAGGGCATTTAAAAGTATTGTTGCATTCATTATGACAGGATAGGCGGCCACTGCTACCATTATGCTCCATTCAGCACCTTAATATGCTTCGATTATGACGGCAAGCCAATACAACCTCTCTACAGACGTTTTTGTGCATGMTCAAAACCCTCCACATACTTCTATTGCRCATAACAGGGAACCCACTGTATTTTAAAAATGTTGTTGTGGACCTTAACACATACAGTATTAACTATCCAAACTATCCACATTCTATCTGATTATCTTGTAGTGCGGTATCATTCAGTGTGAATTTTATAAAGTTTGAGCCTTGGACATCAACATACACAGCAGGAAGCACAGCTGTGAAAACTAACTAGGCAGGAAAACTATTCTTTGGGTCAAGGCTGTGGATTCCCCCATCACGTTTTTTTCTCTCCCTCTGATATGCTTTCAGCAATTTCCCTTGTAGTTCAAGTATTTCATCAAAAAACCCACACATTTAACACGGTCTGATGAAGCAATTAATCTTTCAGTAAAATCAAAATGATATATTATGCCCAACTAAAGGTAAAAAGGTCATTTGTTAAACTTGAATGAATTTAATAACAAATGTGCCAGTGATATTAAAAAGCATATGGGATCCACACATTTAACCTTTGTGCTGTAAAACAACTTAGAAATTTGAAAAGTGCAGTTTAATATTCATTCAACCTTTTTTTCATTACCGTTCCACTCCTTAAAACGTGTGGCAACATACACATAATCTGAAAACTGAATGAAAACATCATTAATCCTAACARCAAACAATAATTAACAAAAATATTCTTACTGAAATTTTACAAGCATTTTTACTGGTGATGTTATTATTACCCAAACGTAGTTTTGGATATTGATTAGCTGTGTTAACATGCTGGTCAAAGAGTTTGCCCACCAACCCAAAATAGAACACACATTTTGTTCATTTGTCCTGGTCCCACTCGAATAATTTTACTGTGAGTTGAAAAGTTTTCCCCTTCAGAGCCCCGAGTTACACGTTACAGACATCAGAAGAAGCAACTGAGTGTGTCAAATGGTAAACAGCACACCTCCACGGGCAAAAGGTAAGTTGTTGCTGAAAAATAGCAACATTTTTTTAAACYTTCAAAGCAGTCAAATGTGAAGCTGCATTTCATTTGAAAACATTTCAACACTGATATATACACTGATGAAGCCAACAACAACCTTTATGTAGTTCATTGGTGTTGAACTTCAGTCATTCAAGCAAATATATTAATCTTAGGAGTTGCATGTAAGGCAAGTGGACATACTTTTTGTTCACTGAATACATTTCATCTTTAAAARGGGACATCCAAAATCTTCTTTTTTAGCTGTTAAAGCATTTTGTTTTGTACTTTATATATTATTATATCTTTATGTTCCGTTGGGACATAGTTGTCAACCTGTTCAGGTTTCTCTGTTTTCTGAATCATTAGTAAGTTCAACAAAACTTCTAAATAAGGTCTGGACTTACCAACTACAGTTTGGTCATCTTTCCTCTGGTTCTGGGTCAGACTCTGGCTCCAACATGTAAGGCTGGATGGACGTCTTTCTTTTTTGACATCTTTAATTAAATTGTAAATAAAACATGTCTGCACCACTATATTGTTGTAACCCCCTCAATCAAACTAGGATGGACCAGTATGGAAGCTGGAGGTGGGGAGGGGGTGAAGAGCCATGTTTGGATTTAAAGAGACAGCCTTAAAGTAAGTTGATCTGAGACATCTCAGAAAAGGGGTGAAAGAGGGGCTTGTGGAGTTACAATAAGGAGGAATTTGGACCAAAGCATTGAGGTTCCACTTTATGTAGACCCCAACTGAAGGATTTAAATAAGAAACAGGAATGATTTAAAAGCATGATATGTCTCCTTTAATGCAAAAGTATTTTTCCTATTCTAGTTGTAAGTTGGGAGTGTCAGTCATTGCCTAATTACCCAAATGCAAACATTTAGTCACTGATGCAGAAATGTACAGTATTCTAAAAACAGGTGCTATGGGACTTTTTTTTTCAGGCTTTGAAAAGGGTATTATATTAATTTCAAGACTAAAGCAATTTTAAGATGACAATAATTCACTTTGTAAATCTGTCTGTTTATATTAGTCGGTGTTATAAACAGCACCATTTTTATTTCTGCGTCTGTACTCTGTCCAATGGGAGCAGTCACCTGTGTGGCTTTGTTTATAAATAATAGTCCACTTGCAAAAAGCACAATGTGAATGCAAACCGCCCCAAAGGAAAAAACAAAATCAAGTCCGCTATTTGGTCTGGACCAAACAAGTGGACCAAAGGACTTTCCTGGTGTGAATATACTGTAAATATGAAATAGTTGTAGGGTGTTTTGTTTTGTCACTGGACCTAGTGTATTCTTCACATCACAGCTCATCAACTTTCAAGCCAAGAAGATGTAACTTTAATTTTAGATTTTAGTGTAGAAAATATTTAAAATAGAGTTGACCGTTTTTGTACTTTTTTTTTTCTTTTTCAAATATTTATGCCTTAAAGGGTTTATAAATGTTAATACAAAATAAATATAAACATTTCCTGATTGGATTCCTCGGCTCTTATTGTCTTATGCAAAAACATTTTGAGGCATTTTTCTTCCTTGCATTTAAAAAACAAACAAACACAGAATCTCATTTATGTGCTTGGATTTATAAAAAGAAAAAAATGTTTATGATGATAAAAGGCTGCCATTACATAAGACAGGAGGGAATTTATTTGTAACGCATTTCCTAAAACTATTTCATATTTGCAACAAATCATAAAATGTAAACAAGATGGCGGTGCAAGATGGCGGCTGCCAGTAGGGCGACCCATGACAATGGAGATATAAACAGCTTTTTATAAAGTAAAAATAATAAAACAAGGTCTTTGTCTGCAATTATTAGACTTTTTTTATTATTGTCATTAGTGATTATCTCAATTTCGACTAAAAGAATTGACAAAATCCTACACACTGTGCCTTTAAGAACAAATATGTGCGTACGAACYGTTCTTGCATGAGACCCAGTGTCTCCAAATGTTGTATCTTTTACCAAGTATTGAAATCTAATTATTAAGAGCATMTCTGAACTTATACTGATCATGACTCAGCATGATGACTATGCTGTAAGTTTTTCACAGTTGGAAAGTAAAGAAACCACCTGAAAGTGTATTTTAAAATTACTAGACAGAAGAAACAAAAATCTATTTTATTAGTCTTCCCTGAAGATACATTAGTTAAATCAACATGGCCC
>NW_013952811.1:73707-80129 GCF_001266775.1 Austrofundulus limnaeus
TTAGTGATTATCTCAATTTCGACTAAAAGAATTGACAAAATCCTACACACTGTGCCTTTAAGAACAAATATGTGCGTACGAACGGTTCTTGCATGAGACCCAGTGTCTCCAAATGTTGCATCTTTTACCAAGTATTGAAATCTAATTATTAAGAGCATTTCTGAACTTATACTGATCATGACTCAGCAGGATGACTATGCTTTAAGTTTTTCACAAATGGAAAGCAAAGAAACCACCTGAAAGTGTATTTTAAAATTACTAGACAGAAGAAACAAAAATCTATTTTATTAGTCTTCCCTGAAGATACATTAGTTAAATCAACATGGCCCTCTGGAAAGGAATGTCTCTGTATTTTATAGTCTGTAGCTCATTTACAAAATATATTAAAAACTCAGTTCTTTGTGTATTTGCCAGAAGTTATGCTACAGAATAGAGACATAGCAATAACTCTCACACAGGCTACAATTCTTCTCCCCAAGACTGAAGCGTGAGCTGATTCCTCTCAGCCAATGCAGCCCTCGCTATCGTTGGCACCATCTGAAAACCTGACCTTGTGTCGGCCAACCTAACTTTTTGTTTACCATCCTCAATTCCTCCTCCTCCCAAGTTGAGGATGAAAGCAAGCGAAGGGAATAAGGTCAGGTTGGAGAAGAAAAAAAAACAGCGTGGGCTGACGAAGTGAGGATAAAGGTGGGATGGATAGATGCTATTGCCAGGGCCTGTCAGTGGTGACAAATGGAAGTAGCAAAGATGAAACAAGTAAGACATTAGAGAACAGTGATGTGGTGAATCACCACTTTGAGTGTGGAGTGTGTGTGAATGCTTTGTGTGYCTGCGTGGAGCGTTAAGTGTTTGCTTGAACCATTCCCTGTGCTTTAGTAACTGTGTGGGTGGAWGTGAATGAAAGTGATGGCATATGTGTGTAAATGCATATAGGTATGTCCCCGGTGCTGCAAGGTGCCAAACCTGACAGTGGCCCTCCAAGATGGGAGAGTGCTGTGAAATTGATTTAGCTGGTGTCTGAAAGCGACAGAGATGAATCTGTGTGTCTGATTGTAGGAGAAAAATGGCAAAAAACATAAGATGGAAAAAAACGCAGAACGGAGGATACCAGAGGAGAAGGACGGCAACGCGAAGGAAGGACCCAGAGGAAAAACAACAGCTAAAGAGACAAAAAAAAAAAAAACTACTTCAGTGATAAGAAAATATAGGAAGAAGTTAGAAATACTTCCACACCAGACAGCTGAAATGCAAATAAATTGGCCTCACTTAAAGGCACAGTGTGTAGGATTTTGTCAATTCTTTTAGCCCAAATTGAGATAATCACTAAAGACAATAATAAAAAACATGTCTAATCATTGCAGACAAAGACTTTGTTTTATTATTTTTACCTTATAAAAAGCTGTTTATATCTCCATGGTCACGGGTCGCCACTACAGGCAGCCGCCATCTTGCATCTTGTCTACGAAGGCTCATGAAGGACAAACTGCGGTGGCGGCGTCAAAAACGGTTTTAGTTGTAATACTATAAATGTAATATTTGTTGTCTGCCATTGTAGCTGGGATAATTTTACTTATTAAAGCTCATAATCTTACCACTTGAAACATCACTAGCCCTGAAGCTGCTGGTAGACATCGYGGTTGGAATTATCAAAGGTTTTTGACACCTGAGAGACACCGTAGCAACTAATTTGCGTTTGGAAGCGGGTGGTGGGGGTGGGGGGAGGACCAGGGAGGATGATTCAACCACTCAACCACTAGATGTCACTGAAAACATCAAATCCTACACACTGTGCATTTAACTAAACTTGCACACTTCAATTTCACCCTTCCTCTGCTAAAAAGAACATCTCTGCAGTGCTGCTATGTTTATGTTCCTACATGCAAGTGATGAGATGTGGAGGTGGAAACAAGCACAAGGTTTATAGTAGCTAAGTGTTTGCTAGTACCTAAAAAAATGTTCAGAACTCATCATAAGTCTTCATTTTTGGTRGCAGAAGAATGTTCCCCACAAAGATGTTTGATTCTGGTTGAGAAATGCAACTCACCTGCAGTGGCACGAGCCATTTAATTGCTCAATATTGAAGCTACAGTTAGTTTGGTGATGAAACAACGTACCGACTTCTGTGGGCAGACTGCAACTTGAAGGCAAACTGAAGTGTTTGTAGCTGATATTTTTATAAGAACTGCTAAATTCAAGAGCAAAACTAAATGCAATCAAATTCTATTGTGTTCAGTGTTTTACAAGTTTGGGCTCAACAGGAATTAGCTCAAAGTTCACCTCACACAAATTAAAACTGCAATAACTCCTGGTCAAAGTTTGAAACCTTTCATTTCTGAACTGAAGTCACACTCCGAAACTGAACTACAGGATCTATGTGTGTATAATATGCTTTAAATATAATGCAACAKCCATTTTTACAGCTTAACAAGCATGAAAATATAATCCTAGTGTTTAATGCTACTCTTAATCTAATAGATTTTATGATTTTTCAGCCTTTGCAGAGTACCTTCCTGTGCAACTTGAGCTTCTGCATGAAAACAGTTCGACACAACGGCAGAGGCTGGTTGTTAGCTCATCCACCCATCAGCTCGAGGAGCAGCTCGTCTGGTCAATGGCATGAGAACAAACAACGGACATTGTCCACGTCTTCTCCGCAGTTAACAAGAACAAAAAAAAATTTCCTCTTCCGATCGGGACATTAACAACAAGAGCAGTTGTTTTTTTCACTCTGAGTTATGCTTGACATATCTACAGTGGGAGGACAGAGAGAGGGATAATGATTTATCCTTAGTGAGAACATTTCAGGTATAAACAGGAAAATATAAAAATGATGATGGTAGTAACGGGGGAGTCTGTGGTGCAGTGAAAGGGCAGCTGACTTGGGACCAAGTTTGATTCCCCATCATGTCTACATGTTGTAGTGTCCTTGAGCAAGACGGCTAATCCCCAACTGCTTCTTGAGCAGTTTAAATAGCTGCCTGCTGACCCTGAAAGGAAGAAGTGAGTATGGATGGATGGATGGATAGATGGATGGATGGATGGATGGATGGATGGATGGATCCCTTTCTCACTCAGTAAAGGGTAGTTCTTTGTCTCTAGAATAAGTGGCTTTCAGTTCAAATTCTTTAACAATAAAACAAGATAAAGGTTCACAAAAAGTATTAATAGTGCTCAAGAAGAAACTCCTTTTAACACATTCAGGCTTCATAATATTGCTAGACAKCAATTCTTAGACATAGGGGAGATATTGTACAAATCTAGAAGTGAAAATCGTTGAAAACATTATTATAACACACAGGYCCTAATTAGTAAATAAATGTATTCAAGCCTTGCCAGTAAATTCATACACAGCTTTATAAATGCTTTGCTTATCTCATGCTGAATGTTGACATGGATAAAGCTGAATAAAATTATTGTAAAGAAAATCAGTATTCTCCAGAAGTCTGCCCCACATGATTAATTGCTACATTATAAAAACATTGTTTTTTTTATTATATCATTTTAATTGTTGTGGGTTGCTGCAGAAACTACCACTCAGTTTAAAAATAGCATCCACATCACATTTATTATTTAATTATTATATAAACTACCCACAAAGGGATTTTTTTGCACAAGTTTTTCTTTGTTTTAAACTTCACAGATTGTTTTAGAAGCTCATCTTGCATCTGTAGTATCGTACCTGGCAGGCCAGAGTGTCAACAGATGCTCGGTGCGGCTTCTTGCAAATAAACATATGGCCCTTTCGGCAGAAATGCACTTTTAAAAATAATAACAGCGTGCCACCTTGGAATACAGCTCTGCACAAGAYGCCTGTTTAAGACGAGCAAATTCCTGACATAATGCATTAAAATGATTTATCCCTTAACTTGTGGTGATGAGAGAAGTGACAGATGCACGTTGATGCACACGGATCACGTTGCCACTGACAGGCAATTCCAGCCATATGTTCTGATTATGATGTCCCTTTGCTTTGTCAATATTCTCCCCGCTGGCTCTAATTGTCTTCTGTCATTGTTTGTTTTTGCCCTTTCAATGACACATTTTCTCTATTATTTGTAGCTTTTTGAAGTAGAATTTGATATTAAATTCATAATAGCACAGCTTTTCTAAAGATGCATTCATTGCTGATGCTATGTCATTATTTTAAAAAAGATTTTTAACCAGTGGAAAGCAAAGTTAAGCACAAATCTAGAATCTGTTACCTTTTGGAGTCAACTCAATTCAAAATGGCTGTCACAACTATTTGACTCATTTAAAAATATTCATAATTCAGCTTTACAAACATTGAGCTAAAATGTGGGGCGAGTGGGATAAGACATTTGGATCATTACATTACATCAGGGGTCCCCAAACTTTTTCCTGTAAGGGCCACATAACTTTTCCCTTCTCTGGTGGGGGGCCGGAGTCAGTTTGTAACAGAAAAAGTGTGACTATTGCAGGAGTGCCTAAATGAAAAAAATATTGTTTTCCAGARAGCACAATCAAATAACCCTCTCTGGGTTCTTCACAGTATGTATTCTGCTGAGCTAACAGTCCACTTTTTAGCTTTGAGTTTGTTTGCTCGCATTTGGCCTTGCAAGCTATCATACTTGTCTTTGTGACGGGATTCATAGTGTCGTCACAGATTGTATTCTTTGAATACCGCCACTGCCTCTTGACAGATGAACAAAAAAAATAAATAAAAATAATCGTTTGTCCACTGCAGCTTAAATGCCCTGCATTCTGGATCAATTTTTCTCTTACCTAATCTTTTCACCATTATTCCGTTCTCTCTTTGAGAGGGGCGGGTTTAGGATTTTTTTCTGGGGGTTGCCAGATAGGGGCACAGACCGCAGAAGGGTGGAACAGAATGTCACATTATATGTGTGTATGTATGAAATAGTTACTAACTAATAATAGTTAATGATGAAAATAGTTCATAACTAAGGAACATTTTATTGAAAAAGTCCAACTTTATAATCAAATACAAATACACATATATGAAAAAAAAACTAAATGCTCTCTGGTATTGTTCTGGGGGCTGGACCAAATGGGGAGGTGGGCCGGATCCAGCCCGCGGGCCGTAATTTGGGGACCACTGCATTACGTCAACCATAATTTGGTTGTTAATTTACAGTATTTGTATATATTTCAGGATTGTGCATCTCTTAAAACAATCAGAATGAGTGTAAGCATAAATGTTTCAATAATATAGCAKGTTAAAAAAGCTGTCTCGTGGCATAGACCGCACCACTCACTCACCTTCCTTCCCTTAAATAAAAGTCACTTTTTCCCCATCAAGCATATTTAATTTGATGTRCACAATTCAAAGGGTACAATAACTTTTTAACTGTTACAAATTACTGCTAAACTGCTGTTTATTGAAAAAAACAAACAAACAGCAACAACAAAGAACAGAATGATTTCAGAGTGCTTGGGTAATGAACATTAACATTTGGATAGAAAGCAGTAAAAGTGAATCCTTGTTCCAGAATCATTAGTTTCTGGCTCAACTTGCCCATTTCCAAAAGGCTCAAATTACCCCAAAGCTACAATTTTCTCTTTATTAGTTCCCACAACTAAAATGCTACATTTTCATGCTAGGTTTATGACCTCATATTGTAGCTCACACATACAGCYATTGATGTATAAAGCAAATGTAAAAATTTCAGTTATGGGCTAAACACAATTCCTATTAAACTTAGTATGATAGACTAAATTCACTTTGAAGGGAGAAAATGTTTTATTTTTTAGAAATAAAAGTCTAACCGCTTTAACCATGTGGTTACCTTCACGGACTGCATGAAATTATGCCTTCCTAACTCTGTAGTTTGTTAAAAATTAACAACCATCTAGTTAACAACAAGCTAGCTTTGTTTATGAACACTCTATATCAATTTTTATTGATATAGAGTGATGTCAGCAGAATTTCCAGATGTTGATATAAAAAGGGACACGATATGTCTACTTTAATAATGTTTGTCATCTACCACATTTGTCTGTTAGGAAAAAAAATCTCAAACCACTGAACAGGTTTTGATAAAGTTCTTAAACAGCATTTTTGAAGTCAGCCCGATTCAAGATGGCTGCCACAGCTATCTCATCAGGTTTTACAGATACCGAACATCTAAATTCTCCAACATCTCCCCGATCCTAACAGAACTTCACTGGCTTCYGGTTCAATTCAGAATCCRGTTCAAAATCCTKGTCCTCACCTTCAGAGCTCTTCATGGCCAAGCCCCAGAATACATTAAAAGTCTCATTTCCCCTTACAACCCCAGACGGGACCTCCGCTCACAGGATCAACATCTCATTATGGTTCCTCTCACTCGCTTCAAGACCTGTGGTGACCGTGCCTTCTCCTCTGTGGCCCCCAGTCTCTGGAATGAACTCCCTTTAAATCTGTGCTCCATTAATAACATTGGGCCTCATGCAAGAAC
>NW_013952811.1:81400-89392 GCF_001266775.1 Austrofundulus limnaeus
CTTACTTACTTACTTACTTACTTACTTACTTACTTACTTACTTACTTACTTACTTACTTACTTACTTACTTACTTACTTACTTACTTACATTTTTGGTGTGTACTATTGTCTTCAGCACCATCTCTCACTATATTGCATCATGCATTTACAAGGTTTGAACAATACAGTACTTGAAGACTTTTAATAAAAAAAATGCTTTCATTCTCTTTGTGTTCTTAATGATATATTTTATAATAAAGTATACTTGATAATAAACCCAACTTTAACTTTGCCCATTTACAGCAATATGTTTAATACATCTTAGCATTAGCTGAAACAAAATGAACTCATTAAACATCCATTCTTATTCACCTGGTTTATACATTTCTTTTAGATGAGGTGATTATTTATGCATGTTGCTCACATACACATGATGAATTATCTCAGTTAGTTTTGCAGTCATAGTGGCAAAAGTAGCAACTCCAGATTTTCTTTGCTTCAGGCAACGCATCTGGGGGGATCTGCCAGGGTCCTTCCACAGAGCCAGCCAGAACAAGCAGAAAAGTGCTGAAACTCTTTGCACAACATGTTCCTTTCACAGACAGCAACACTGATTGCTGATTCAGCCAGCTTTGATGTTTATTCATTTTTATCAAATTCAGTATAAATCTATGATTGTTATATATTAATACATTTTTTATTTAAAATCCAGTTATCAAAACTAAATTGCTAAACAGAACTTAGTGCTTTAATAGACACTGACTGAAAAAATAATGTCCTGGGTGTGATTTTGCTGTAGTGGAGTGTAGACTAATATGAGAGCTCTGGCATATAGGCATCATTTGTTTTCAGTACACAAAGGCCACGACCTTTAGCAACCTTTAAATCTGTTTGCAGTAARGGATTAGAGCTAGGGGCTGATCTGTGCGTGACCATCTGTTTATTACCTGCAGCACATCCACACACTCCCCCTCTGACATGAGCTATCCACTTACAGTATGATGTCACGTAGGTTACGGAAAACCATAGAAAGTCTTTGTCATGTCAAGTGGAGCTTAATATAATGGGCTCCKTATTGATAACACTGCTTTCACAAGWTTTATAAACKAAATGAAAATCACTTTAACCAAATTATGCATCATCTTATTTATGTYGCCCCTTAGCGATTTGTTAATATAATCAAGCCAATCAGCAGCTGGTGAGAAGGCCTGTGCATGGCAGCAAAGGTCAACACTGCCCTCAAAACAAACATCAGGATTTGAAAATGAAGCTGTGTTCATCCTAGATAATGATTGAAGGAATGATGCAAAAAAAAATGTTTTTTTGCTTAAATGCTGTTTATTTTAATTTGCAGTATATTATGTCTTATTTTAGTTCAACCAAGAAGTCTACTGAGATTCAAAGATGGATCTCAGATGTTGCTTAGGAAATATTCTGTGTGCTCTGAGACTGTTCATTTCTTTGATTAAAACATTTAGCATATCTTGTTATTGATTTCATTTCTCAGCCACGATTTTGGGGGTTTCAGTTGTATTTTGTTATCACCTTTTCAAGTTCCAGTTTTATTCTAGCTGTCTTTGTCCCTGCATGTTGCGCTTTTTTTGTTGGTTTGACCTGTTCATTTCTGCCAGCTACAGAAAGTAAAAGGTTTTAAATGTTTTTGCATGTGGGTTCATTTGTCTGAACCAGTGGGTGAATTTGAATGAAACTCAAAGAAAGTAATCATTTTGTAAACATTTAGAAACAATTAGTTTTTCCAGTCAAGCACGTTCAAGATGGCTACATCAGCTGAGCAACCGTAAACCTATTTTAGAACCATTAAGGCCCAATTTGGAAATGTTATGTGAAAAAATGATTTGGGGTTCAGTTACTCTTTGAGGTTGCTATCTTTATATTTCTGTTCAAATTTTGACATTTTCCTGTAAATTTGTTTACTTTTTACATTGTTTGTTCAGAAACCATCATGGTGTTGCCCTCTATGGACTGAACAGGGGCAACTGCAGTAGATTKTTCTGTTAAAAATGGTACAGCTACGCCTATGTAACAACTCCTGTATTCAGATATAAAAGTCTCTCACACAGAGACACGCCCCTGCAACCAGTCAGAGGTTGGAATAGCTAGCACTGCGATGAAACTTGATGCTTTGAACATTAGTAAAACATGTAATGTACAAAGTAGCATAGAGTAAAAAAGGATATTGATAAGTAGCTAAAAAAAGCACTTCTTTACTAATTATAATAAATTGAAACCCTATCATCAGAGTTGCATACTATCATCACAATACTAATATTTCAAAAGTTTAATATGAATTCGGAAAAAATAAATTACAATTTAAATGGAATTCCTTTACAAAAATAGTACTTAATACAATTCAAATTGGGATTTTCTAGAAATAAATTACAACTGTACAAAACTATCCATCCATCCATCCATTTTCTTCCGCCTATCCGGGGTCGGGTCGCGGGGGCAGCAGCTTCAGAAGGGAGGCCCAGACCTCCCTCTCCCCAGCCACTTCTTCCAGCTCCTCCGGGGGAACCCCAAGGCGTTCCCAGGCCAGCCGAGAGACATAGTCCCTCCAGCGTGTCCTGGGTCTTCCTCGGGGCCTCCTCCCGGTGGGACGTGCCCGGAACACCTCACCAGGGAGGCGTCCAGGAGGCATCCTTACCAGATGCCCGAGCCACCTCAACTGGCTCCTCTCGACGTGGAGGAGCAGCGGCTCTACTCTGAGTCCCTCCCGGATGACCGAGCTTCTCACCCTATCTCTAAGGGAGAGCCCAGCAACCCTGCGGAGGAAACCCATTTCGGCCGCTTGTATCCGGGACCTCGTTCTTTCGGTCATGACCCAAAGCTCATGACCATAGATGAGGGTAGGAACGTAGATCGACCGGTAAATCGAGAGCTTCGCTTTCTGACTCAGCTGTACAAAACTAGTTGTTCCAAAATAAATAACTATTGACCAACTTGAAGTATACTGATGATTAGAGTGGCTTCAAGTAGGCTAACCCCTAATTTACACTACATGCGTTCCGGCTCTGCTCCGGTCCGACATCCGCAGCAAATACACACCCATTATAATCAATGAGAGTGTTTACACTGGCTGYGCAGGACGGTGGTGAGCGGACGGTGATCCGTCAAAATTAGATCCAATCCTATTTCTGCCGGATCCCGGAGCTGCGCCGGAGTCAATTTTTAAAGATTACATCGCACCAACAGGGAAAGAAATGAGCACAACATCTGTATTTTCAGGATAATTTGACGGAATAATGTTGAAATCCCAGATATAATAATAAATATATGGATATATTTCTACACAAATGCTGTCAGAATGTTTGKGAAGCAGATGGAAACGTAGCATGAAGCATATGTGTACACACACGATAAACATGGATTTTATTTTGAAATCAGAAGTTTTAGAAAGACAACAGCGAGACAGTTTCAACATAGATACCAAAAGCCTTTATATCAATGTTTTCAGCTGTGTTTGGAGTTCGTCTTTCACAGAATKAATTATTTTTTGCTGTGACTTACACATTTATCACTGAATTTGTCGCGCAATCTCCTTCCTCCACACACTCTTTCGGACCGGAGCGGAGGCTGTATAAATTGAGACACAAACGAACAGCTGCGACCTGCGCACTGCAGCGCAGCGGAGACGCATGTGGTGTAAATCTGGGGTTAGACATAATATAATTAGAATATTTGTTTTTTACAAGGGGTCCCAAAGAATTATTTTCCTTTGACTGCTCAGAGCCAGGCAGTGGCCGAAGTAGTGCAAACAGGTCTCTAATTCAATGTCAGAAGCATGACACATACCATTGTCATGGAGTCCCATCACCATTTTCTGGTGSTTGAGTAGATTGTGCCCAGTTAGGACTCTAACCAGTGTACTTAAAGTGTACTTTTTCTTGTCAGGGTGATGAGAGCTTTCCCAGACCTMAGATTTGGGCTGTKRATCAGTTCCTGTGCCTCTCYACAGTCCATYGGCTTCCTGATAATKGTAACACACTTATTTAAWAGGGTGACAAACACGCAACAAACTGCAAATCAAAGCACAAAGAGAATATAAAAAAGATGTAAAAATCAACAAAGATCCTTGTTTTAAGAAAATACTGATWGCTGCTGTCCAAGTGAGTACAACAGAAAAACTGCCACAGAAAAATCYTTCAAACGCTTTGTATTATTTTGTAGATTCTGTTGAGTCATGAGTGAAATGTTGTGGTGGAGCTGATCCAAAATTACATTGGCMACATCCCAACAGTTTGCTGAGGCTCACTCAGACTTGCTTGTGATTTTCCTGCTTCTTTTCAAAACTGTATTTGTTTAGATGAACTTGACCGGACATGTATGCCTGCAATGCCTCAAATACAGTGAGTCTCGTGTGAGCCCACTTCAATGTTTGTTTGCCTTATTTGTCGCCTCCCTTTGTCCTGCCCTTCCTTTAACCACGATCCATCTCAAATCATAATTATTAGACAATAATCTACAACTGAAATAATGAAAAAAAAAACCCAGCATTTATCATCAAATGAAAGTAAAGTTTTACTGTCCTGTTTGGGTTTGTTTGCTTACAGAAGAACAGAGAGAACAAAGGCGAGAAAGCCAGTTTGCAGACAGTAAGAGTGTTTTCAGTGATGTAGCTGAGCTATAAATACAGTGTTCCAAAGGCCATATTGACATTTAGTTGGTGATTTATCTGAGAGCCCAGCTCTAGTTTATGAGGTTTTCACCACTTTTCACAAGCAAACGTGATTCTATTGAGTTTTCCTTGTTGAATAACAGAGAAAATTATTTTAAATAATTATGTTTACATGAACAAACAGAAAGTTAGATACAAAAAAAGGATAATTTTTGATGTTTTAAAACGATTGGAATTATTTTCTCCCAGCTACTTCTCAAAAACATATTCTTATAATATTTAAGTATAATTAGATGTGCCTTCATTATGAAGAAAACTTTTAATCAGGTGTGRCTTTTTTCATAGATCCTGCCCTATGGATAAAATTGCTTTGGAAATGAGGAAACCTTACAGTCACTGCAATCATTTTTGAGCTTCTATTCATTAGGAAAATGAAGTAGAGATTTTCCACAATGCCTAGCTCGGCGCACTGTTTTGTGCACACACAAAAATGAACACTGCAGCCATTGTCAGCAAGGTCACATAGTTATTTACTGAGAGAAGTTTGGATCGGCTGCCTAAGGACACAAACGCTGTGACTCGTACGGTGTTTGCAATGTCTTCCCTCCTTCTGTGGCTCGTCTTCATTATGCTGCCAAGAAGCATATGGCTCTGTGGTGACATTGTAATTATATACATTTACACCCCCATCTTTTATTTTCTCTCGCAGCTTTTTTTTTTGTGTGTGTATTGACTTGTGTGTAATTCAACCTGAAAAGTATTCATGCTGCTAGTCTGCGTCATAAACAGCCTGCCAACTAAAKAATCGGATGGCTTCCAGAATGGCTGGGTAAAATTGGAGGTATGTTCTAATGTTTTGTGTACTAAAACCAAGCAAAAGGGTTACTATGTCCTACTTAATAAAAACAGATAGATTTAAGGTAATTGTTGATGTGGTGCAAATGAGTTTTGCATGATTAATTTTAAGGTAAAAGATGAGATATATTTGAGAAAGCTAGGCAAATATCCTAAATTTGGCAAACTAACATTTTTTGGGGGAGAGAAATGCTTAAATTCTTGCAGGGAACTACACATACAGATATGGCCTATTAAAAGTCAACATCAAAGTGTTGAATAAGCAAAGAATTTGTTGCAGCTGATCTATCCAGAAGGTGGTGAATTATTCACCATTGGGCTGGCAGGAAGCCTGGGTGATGATGAAAGTCCTGGCTTCCACCACTCCGAGCAGCAAACTAGCTTAGCATAGTTATTGGTCCGACAGCAGTTTGTTCATTAACAAACCCTTGCTGGGTGATAACATGCAGTCTGTGTCAATTAGATGTTAACTGTTGAACAGGTGGGGCTGGGACTGCTGGGAGGAGATAAATGATTAGAGTGAGACAAGATTGCCAGGAAAGTCCAGCAGCTACATCTGAGGAGGTGAGTCACAGAGAGTGAGCCACTTACTGGCCAAAGTTCTGTCACCTCATATTGACTTAAAAAGTCTGGTTACGAGACTTGCGAGACCCCTGACGATGCATAGTAGGGATAGTTGCTCTGGGATGTTTCTTTTCCAGAAGAGTTGGTTTTGGTGTACCATAAATATGGGTACTTTATGATCTCCTGCAGAGAATCAGAGTGAGCCACAGGAATGAGCTTCTCTGTATCACCTCAGCTGTCAGTTTGAAGAACATCATGCATCTGATAGTTTGGTGAAAACTCTGTCTGACAAGACTGTGGATATCATACAACCCATATTTATGCTCAAGTAGTCACCGAAGAATGTCATGAGAAGTACTCCACACTTTCAGTCAGTACAGTATAAAATTTCTGCACAGGCAAATTTTGGGTTTGCAGCTTTTGCTTCAATGCTTGTGTTACTTTTGCATGTATAAAAATAGTAGTCAGGCTTTGTGATTTACATCATTTGTGGGGTTTCGGTGAGTTGCAGCTAATGTACAGAGACAAGGTTAAAAGGCAAAATTAAGGCATTCAATCTTGAGTCAGCATTTTCTGTTATAGGTCCTTTAAGGGAACCAGCAAGACTTTCTTACAGAGTTGGGCAAAATTGTATCATGTGAAATTAGAAAAACCATCAATAATATTTGCTAATTTGCAGTTATTGCAATTTGTGTCACATGATGACATATTTTGTGTCGATGCACATTCACTATCAAGCGTGTAAGACTGTGGCACATTACATTACTAAACATCTGCTGCCACTACACATTATGGAAAAGGTGAGTTTCAATTAGAAGCTTATTAATTTAACCTGTTAAAATGTACAAGTTAGCTTGATGGTTTGTAAGTATAATTGTAGAATACATGGCAACTGATTTGGAGTCAAAAACATGCAAGTTTGGCATGCATCTTGTGTGTCTTTGAATGAGTGGGTGAGAGGATGAGGGTGGGACTGTGTGACTGTGTCTGTGTGTGCTTGTATTTTTGTCAGGCTGGGACTTGGGCGGCCCCTTCTTCGGGTTCATTTGAGGGCCCACTGCTTCCCCTRCCACGCAGCCCTCTGGTGGGTTGTCCCCTTGCCCGCCGGCGCGCTAGTGGCTCTCGTTGTCCGGGGCTGGGTGCTTGGGCGTGTGCTGGCTCGGCACGGTAGCTGCCCGGTGGGGCTTGGGTCCCCTGGCCCTGTCGGACCTTGGCCTAGGGGTGGGGGTGCGCCCTGGGGGCCCAGGCCTCTGTGTCCATGCCTGGATCCACTYTGGTGCAGTGCGAACCGGCGGGGCCTGTGAGTTCGTCGCTGCTGGCCCCAAGGGTCACTGTGTGTGTGGTCGCTGGTGAGGCTCTCCCGGTTCTTTCCTGTGGTCCCCTTTGGGGGGTGGGTGGGTCGCCCTCCTGGCGTGGGTGCCTCTGGGGGCTCCGCGCTAGGGGTCCCTCTCGGGGTCTTCAGCGCTGGTCTCTCTTATGTCGGCTTCGGGCTTTGCGGGTCGGGTCTGTGGTCCCCCACAGTCACTTTGAAACATTCCATTGGAGAGATCTTGTRTATACTGTACATGCATGCTCACAACTGCACACAAATAGGTGTTTAAATCCTGGGTTTTCTGATCAGACACTGACTGAATATGTGCATACACTGCTCAAAAAAATAAAGGGAACACTACTGCTCAAAAAAATAAAGGGAACACTTAAACAACGCACGCTAAGTCCAAGTAAATCAAACTTTTGTGAAGCACATTCAATTCTGTACAGAACAAAGTACTCAATGCGAATATTTCATTGATTAAGATCGGGAGTTAGCGTGAGGTATTTAAGTGTTCCCTTTATTTTTTTGAGCAGTGTATGCACATATTCAGTCAGTGTCTGATCAGAAAACCCAGGATTTAAACACCTATTTGTGTGCAGTTGTGAGCATGCATGTACAGTATATACAAGATCTCTCCAATGG
>NW_013952811.1:89509-92385 GCF_001266775.1 Austrofundulus limnaeus
ACACACACACACACACACACACACACACACACACACACACACACACACACACACACATATATATACACACTGCTCAAAAAAATAAAGGGAACACTTAAACAACGCACGCTAACTCCCGATCTTAATTAATGAAATATTCGCATTGAATACTTTGTTCTGTACAAAACTGAATGTGCTTCACAAAAGTTTAATTTACTTGGACTTAGCGTGCGTTGTTTAAGTGTTCCCTTTATTTTTTTGAGCAGTGTGTATATATATGTGTGTGTGTGTGTGTGTGTGTGTCTATTTGTGTGTATTCTTCGTGTAAATTTAGCTTGCATAAACATAACACCTCATGCCTTTGGTCCAAGTACTGAACCTTGGGGCACTCCACATGTGATATTATTTATTTCAGATCTTACATCATTAATTTGAACAAACTGTTTTCTGTTTTTCAAATAGCTAGCTACCCACTGTAATGCTGGTCCTCTAATACTGTATTTGTTCAATTTTTCAGTAAGAATACTGTGATCAGTGGTGCCAAAAGCTTTCTTTAAGTCAACATAAAGACTAACACAGTATTGCTTTTTTATCAACAGCATTTGTTATTTGCTGTACTAAGTCCATGAGTGCCATTTATGTGGAACTGTTAGCTCTAAACCCATACTGACTGCTACTTAATATATTATGTTTATYGATGAATTGATCTAATCTGGTCAAAAATTACGTCTCTAGAATTTTTGAAAACTGTGGCAACAAAGGATGTCAAGTCAGAAATGACAACGACTGGTGGTGATGACTGGCACGGATATGRGCAGCAAGACCAGCTGCTGATGCACGGGGTCTTGAGCAGACGATACCTTTTTATGGCGCATCGGCTCCATCTGGGTTTTTTCGCTTGCTGGATAGTATGTGCCCGGTTGGTCTCAAACAGCTTAACTCCCTTTACTACTTCACCTCTCCAGAGTTGGCGGTTTTGCRCTTGTAGCTGAAAGCTTTTGGCAGAAATGTCACACTTCTTGAGGGATTATTTTAGGGAATCCTTGAACCACTTGTTTCCAGGGAGATGAACCGAGCTGCTCGGACCCGACAGCAGCCGGTGAGTTAGCGAGCCAACATGTATGAGTCATGTAGCATTACGGTGATGCATTTTTGTTCTTCTTCTGAGTGCGTTTGCTAGTTTGTGGACGGTATTACGATGTCTGCCTGAGGACATTTGGGATTCAGGTTAATTTAGACTTTGGATTCGGGGGACCTGATTCAGTGCTAGGACTCGAATCATTAACTCGAGTAGCTCAGGGACCAACCAGCTCTAATTATGATTATTTATTTCCTGTCTTTTATTATCTTACTTATACTTGTTTGTGCTCCCTGTGCCATTTCTCATATGCTCTCACTCAACTTCTTCTGGGTTGTTCCACTCAGCTTGCCATGCCCACTTCACCTGTTCTTTCCTCGTTAATCTCAGCTGTAGTCAATTTYCTGCTCAACCTTAGCTCTCAGTTTCTTTCCACCTTCACATCAGTTCTGCATTGGTGGCTATATGCTACAGTCTGGTTTTACCTTCCTGTGTTAAGCTGTGCAAGTTTTTGGTGCCACATCAGCCTTTTGTTAAATAATTTTCATTCACCTTTGAAGTGTCAGTGTGCAGTATGGGTCCCATCATCCTCCTGCAACTATGATAATATATAATGCATTTATGACTCTGTGCACTCATAAATAATAAATAAAATCTTACTTCTTTCAAGGTGTCTTTAGACTAAAGCTTGGTAAAATATCTAAATCTCAACTTGAACATGTATTTGCAGGAACTTTGCAACAGCTGGATGAACACAGTCTCTTGGCACCAACAGCTGTTTCCGTTAAATTGGAGAGTACCCAGCTGTTCAACAACTCACACCATTTCCTGATGTGTACACACTGCCCCGCACATCTGTGTTTGTGATTTGGTGTTGAGTGACACTCCTGGGAAGTGGGACTAGAATAAAAGAAAGTTAAGCTGCTTTGATTTCTTAATGGAATACCCCAAGTTTTAAGAAGTCCAAGCAGTTATATTTTTAAAAAAGAACATTTGATTTTGATCTTTAGTTTGTCACTTTTTTAATCAAGGCACTTTGTATAAGTCTTCCTCTGTCTGCTTTTAAATTAAAACATTTTCATGGTCATTTAGAGGAAAATCAGCAGCTTGAATTCAGTCAGGACAACTTCTAATGTGACYCTTTAAAAAGTGGATTAAAAAATTACAAATTATAGACAGTAACAAATCACTGCTGAAACATAATCCACTTTCATGTATTTCTTCCAAAGTATGGCTTAAGTACACAGTTTGCACTTCATGCTATTGCAATCCTAAAGGCTCAGAAGTGTTTCGGTAAATCTTTGTAACATATTGAGCACACAGATGGAAAAGAAGGAAGGGGATTATGCAGCACAGCCTTTTGAGAAGCTGCATTTTTTTCTGCTTTCGTAAAGCTTGTCAATATGGATATTCATGCAGGGGGTTACTCAAATTTCTAAGCATAATTTGTTTTACACCACGTGTTAAACATTCAAAAACAAAAACATAACATGCAAATACACGCATCATGGAGACTTTGCATTGACTTCCATTCATTTACTGGCATTTAGCTTATAACCCCGACCCTTTACACAAAACCTAACCTCACAGGTACATACCTGACCCTAAACCTAACTCAATTCACACCTTAGTCCTAACTCTAACCCACCAATGGTATTTCCTCCACTGGGGACTAGGCTTTTGTTCCGATAAGGAACAGTGGGTCCTCACAAGACTGTGTGTAACAGGAAAATGTTCAAAAATTGTCCCCACCAGGTAGCAAAAACGTACACACACACACACACACACACACACACACACACACACACACACACACACA
>NW_013952811.1:92553-93880 GCF_001266775.1 Austrofundulus limnaeus
ATGTTTGCCCAGCTATACATTTTGGGACATTCCATTGACTTATATTACATTTCTACAGCCTAACCCTGACCACAAACCCTAAGGCTAACCTCACAGGTACCTCTACCTGACCCTAAAACTAACTAAACTCAATTCACACCTAGATCCCAAACCCAACCCCCAACCCACCGATGGCCTTTAAACCAAACGGGGACTCGACTTTTGTCCCCAAATGCACCAGTTGTCCCCAAATGTAGGCGTTTTGTCTAAAAATTGCCCCGAAAGTCACCAAAAACAACCCTCCCCCACAATTTGGCCAACTTACAAAATCATTTGTTTGAAATGAAGTATGTTTAAGTATTCTTACCACTTTCTCACCTATCCATTGATCAATATATATTTTTTTGAATTAATTCTTATTTTATGTATATTGCCATCTAATTTACAGCATCATTTAACTCTTTGTTTCACCACATCTCTAAATCAACACCCCTCTTCTTCTGTGATGTCAGGGTTATTTTGCAGTTTAGGACCAGAACATCCTACAGTCTAAGTCAACCACAAACAACTTGTAGACCAGTTATTGTAGGGTCAACACTTTGGTATAACATATCTGTGTGACTAAACTAAACAGAAATGGACTCATGCTACAATTATCCTAATCATAGCTATGATCTGACAACAAAATGTCTGACAAATATGAGACTCTAGATGTTGCAGTRATCCAAAATCCTGACTTCAACCTGACTGAAATGCTGTGGTAGGATATTTACRAAGCTTTGGAGAAACAGATGCCTACAAAACTCAAAACTGAACTATTGTAAAGTAGTGTGGACCAAAATCCCTCTACAATGCTAAGACATATAGAGAGAATGACAATTTTAAGTTATTGTTCTATGGAAGGTCTACATATTTTTTTGTATAAAAATAAAACAAAATGGTGGAATCTGTTCGTTTTTAGACGTTTGAGGTTAGATTTAAATCATTTCATTACCTGGTAAAAACCAGATAGCTTTTTGTTTGTTTTTGTCCTGTACATAATGCCCCCAAAACTTAAAGGTGTTTCTTTTTCTTTTTTCCTTGCTTATTGTACATACATTAAGGTGTTCACATTTACATACATGTAATCCTTAACCTTCACAGAAGATTTAATCATCACCAGTCCAAACCTGTAGCCCGCCTCAGTGTTAACATAATGAGATTTTTCTGATGGATCTTCAATACTGAGTTTGACCTTGTTCAGCACCTTGCCCTCATTTAAACCACAAACTCATCTCCACGATCAGAATAGATGATTTTTAATTAAATGTATGATGGCAAAATTGAAAAACTTATCACCGATTTTCCT
>NW_013952811.1:93890-96037 GCF_001266775.1 Austrofundulus limnaeus
CCCCCCCCCCAACCTCTCTCCATTGAAACTCTTGTTTCATTATCGTTGTTTCGATATTTTTCAGTGCAGCAAGATTTCACCCAACGTGACAGAACTTTAATATGGATGTTTGGAGTGACTGAAAGCTTTTAAAATTAGGAAATTAAACACTCAAAGCTTGTCACTGCAATTCACAAAGTGTAGTTGGTAAAACATGTTTTGCCCATTTTTCATTATATGTTGAAGAGGATTTTATTTTTCCTTTTAATAGGTGAAACAGAAGAAAACATGAACATGACATTTCCTACATGGTTTAACTCCAACACAAACCACATCACATTTCCCCAAAGCAAGATTTGTCCTTTGTGTTTGGTAACTGTACGTTGGCTCTGATAATATCCCAAATTCAAAACTAGAGTGGAATATAGCTACTAATGTTTGCATAAATAACAAGTTAACATTTCAAAACAATTTATATTTATACTGTCATGAAGTCTGGATATGAATAATGATTTAAAAATAACTAAAGTTGCATTTTTATGCATAAAATTTGCCAGAGCAACCGCTGTTTTTCTCCTGTTTTCTGTTTCTGCATGCCTCTGTGTTGTGTGTTCAACATGGACAATATTCAATATTTATTCACAATCTATTTTAATTATTCAGTAGTGGATAAGAGATGATTAACTCCTCATCCACTAGTGAGGTTATGAGGATCAGTCTAAATAAATCAGCTGTGGGAAGCTTGCAGAGTWTAATCATGCTGGTGTGCTTGTCTAAACATAATGTTGTGTTTTGTGTGTAAAATATAATGCATGAGACATTTAGGAAGGGTTGGACAGAACGTTAGAAGCTAATATAAATTATTAAACTTACTTGCTGTCCCTTTTACTGATACTCACTCCATATTAATAAAAGCTGGGTTAATAATCCCTAAAATAAAATGTATAGGACAGTGGTTGCATCCAGCCATCCACATCCTCAGTGAAACACAAAAATTAAATGAATCAATAATTTAATTTAATCAAATTGTTATCATTCTTTAAAAGAATGAATATCACCTGCCACCTCTAATGATAACATTCTGACTTAAGATCTCCAACGTGTTTCAACCCTTTCTTCCTATTTTGAGCACTAAGATCATCTGATCAGCTGCTAGTGGTCGTCCAAAAACTAGGCTGAACCTCATGTGACTTTTCTGCCATGGCTCACAGTTTTGAACAATTTATCTTCTAACGTTAGACAACTGACTTCTTCCATTTTGGTTTTTTATGTCTTTTAAAAATGCATTTATTCTTACTGACATTTAACCTGGTTTACAATGTCCACTGTTTACTTCTGTAAGAAAGCATGTTTTTACTGGAAGGTGAGACACGAAGCAGGAGATCAATTCAGATTTAGACTTGAACATTTAATTACAAGGAATAAAGCCATACCAATACCTTCAGCTGGACCAAAATACGGACCTTTATTAAGTCTCAGGATATTTTGGCAAAGAACCATAACAAAGCAACACATTTTATCCATTGTCTTCCAGACCTGGCCCCAGGGACAAGATGACACATCGAATGGGAGGACCTTCTCTACCACATGACCAGATCTCTATGCAAAATTCTTTGTGCTTCCTAAGGTTTATTAGTTATGACGTACATATTAAATTGAATAGACTCCAAAAGTTAATGATTTTTAGACGTCCCTACAGTAAAAATGTTAAGTGTTTGATCCATTTAGTTTGTTTAGAAAAACCTTAACAGAGTTGGCTCCAGCTGTTAATGCCTGGTGTTCAATGTGTAGCAATCAATGTAYGTGTTGGGGATGACTCTCCTCTACTACCACACCAGGTTGTATCTCAATATCCGGGGAGCATTCTGGGAGTTTTATTCAAATCTACAGTATTTTTTGGTTCACAAGATATTTTGCTATCAGACAAACACATTCACACAAACACTTCAGCATAAAGCAAAAGCAGGATTGGGTTGAAACAGAAAGCTGAAAATAAACATCTTAAATGTCTAAATCCAAAATTTCTGAACTAATCAGGACACTAGTTCTCCTTTCAAGATTTGTTTTGTCAGTGTTTGCAATGACAGAACTAGACGAACCAACCAACCAACCAACCAACCAACCAACCAACCAACCAACCAACCAACCAACCAACCAACCAACCAACC
>NW_013952811.1:97503-98834 GCF_001266775.1 Austrofundulus limnaeus
TGCTCATCTTTTCAAAGTGCAATGCTCATTAGTCTGCACCCTGTCTAGCTTTAACAGATCTTTAAGCATTAAACCCAATCATTCACAATACTTCCACACAATACTAAAAAAAAATCACAAATCAAAACAGAAGGACTTAAGAGTAGTTGTGGGGATAGTCCTGTCCCATTTATCAAGGCCACTAAAGGTTAAGCAAATTAAAACAATGAAAAAAAAATCTTGAGGGAGCAATCGGACGGTTTTATTTTAGCAGGAATAATCCAAGGGAGACCGTTTTAATTTCCAAATGCCCCACAGCAGTGACCTAAAATTAATCGTTCCTTTTGCTTCAGAGGGAGACCCCCTGAGACAGACTCAGAAAAACAGAAGAAAAGAAAAATCCCGGGTAATTAAACAAGTGTATGGCCCTTTTCTGTGGAGGGGCACTCTTGATGGGCATAGATTATATGCGTTTAATGGAACAGAGAGCTGACCTGAGGCTACTGCGTGGGAGAGTGAGGGTGTTGATATACAGAACTGCTGCTGGTGCTRAGAAAGCTCTTTTGAAAAGTGGTGGCAGCAACTCAGGAAAAGGTGTTTGTGTCTTTCAGGACGACATGACTGTTATGGTTTGGATCACAATAACGTCAACCCCAACGCAACTGACTTCTACCTGGCAGAGCAACACCCTCGCAGAGAAACTCCCACAGGAACCTGGAGTTTATTTTTGAACATTCAGCAGATTCTGGTTACTTTGAAGCAAAGTGCTCAGACATTTTCAGTCACTCTGCACCACTACCTAGTTACATCCACTTAACATCAAATCAATACAAACGAAGCAGCTGTTTTACTGCTTTGCTTTATATTTAATCAGAGGACCTCATTGACTCATGGTTGCTAAAGTGATGGAAAAACAAACAAGCGAGGAAAAATGAGACTATTATTTTATGTCTGACAATGCCTTTAATTACCTTCAATTACTCAAAATAAAAAAGGCATTTTGTGTAAAACTGTATTCCAACAAATACTCACATAGGTAATGAATGCTTTTGTCCCCATGAGATCCCTTAATTTGTTCGCATATTTAAAATTTTGCAAAAATTACAGCAGTTTTATTTTCAAAATAAACTAAACAAAATTAACGTTTAGTTGCAGATATTGAAAGCTTGAATTATAATCATGGAACACATTGATAAACAATAATGTCATGTAATTATACCAAACTCCCTACAAAACTCTACTTTCTGAATTGCCAGGGACAAAATATGCACTGTTACGATACCATACCATACCATACCATACCATACCATACCATACCATACCATACCATACCATACCATACCATACCATAC
>NW_013952811.1:99428-103904 GCF_001266775.1 Austrofundulus limnaeus
GTACATAATAAAAGCCAAATCCAAAAATTAAAACTATACAATAAAACAAACACATAAAACCAATTAAAACAAATTAAAATGATGATGTCATGGGATGTCAAAGAGCTAAACAGAAAGTTTAATTATTTTTCCCCGCCTTTTTGAGGTCTGGTTTTAACTGACTGTCCAGATGATGATTTTCATTATCTGTGGAACAATCTACCTCATCATATCTGGTCCACTGAGACTGCTGAGGCTTTTAAATCTTTGCTGAGGACACATCTCTTTTGTTCTTTGGCTTTTGATTTAGACAGAGTTTGGGGTTAAATTAGAGCTGATGTCTTTTCCTTACAGTGCGTTTCTGTATTTTATTTGTATTTATTTATTTGTTTCATTTTGCATACAAGTCTTTGACTGAACTGTAAAGCACTTTGTTCAGCTTTTGTTGTTTTTAATGTGCTATATAAATACATTTGACATTAAAATTATCCATGTTCTGGGAAACTAGCCTTAGTTGAACATTATAATACTAAAGAATGTTAAAACAAAAACAATAATAATTATTGTTTTACTGTTATTTATCCAGGAAAATCCCATTGAGATCACATATCTCTTTTTCAAGGGAGGCCTGGGCCTGAAGGCAACATATAGTTCATATTTTTGGGGGGTGGAGGAAACCGGAATACCCAAAGAAAACCCACACAATCACAAGGAGAACATGCAAACGCCGCACAGAAAGACCCCAGGTCCAAACGGGGTCGAACAGTACTAACTGAGCTGTTGTGCTGCCCATTTGATAATAATAATAATGAGACAATCTCAAAGAGTGCTTTTTCCGAAGAAATTTTAGTGTGTTGGTAGATTCCAATTAGATCAAGGAACAATCTTAAGAGTCTGATCCAGCTTTTCAAACTGAAGTAACAAATACTTAAGGCAGACAACAGTGTAAAGATAACCACTATAATATTCTTTTAAACTGAAGTTATTTTAAGACCGCAGCATTCCACTTTGGTCTTGGCCCTTTAATTCTAGTTCCATTAGAATTCACTTATATTTCTCCAAACAGAGGCTGTTCAAAGAGCCATCTACAACAGGAAAGATATTAATTGTTCAGCACCTTTCCACAGTACCCCGTTTTAACGAATCCGACATGCCCCTTTAAGAGACCGTAAATGTGATTAAAATAATGTTATCAATTATTTTTTTCAAAGTACACTGCAAACGTACAGCGATTATTCACACACTGTTCATTTTAAATAATCTGTTTCATCTTAGTGAGGCTTCAGTGTGTTTGCTGTTGCGGTTTCCTCTCGATGCTCTGAAAAGAACTTGGAGGAAACTAACTCTGTGCAAAGCAGTCATCTTCTCTTCTCATCGCTTCTATAATATTTTAACATTCTTGAAAAAAATAAAATAAAATAAAAACAACGCAGCCCTCCTTTCCACACGCTCAGTATTYCATCAGCTTTACCATTCCAGTAGTTTCCACTTGACAGCTACAGTGGGACAATTTTCTGCTCTGTGTGATTGTGTCTGTGCATATGACTGTGTGTGTGTGTGTGCAGTTATAGCCCCTGAGTATTTTTTTTTCCTTTTCAGGATCTTTCCCAGAGGTTCTAATGCACTATTGATTTGTTTAGCTAATACATTCCTTCCCCTTTCTCATCATTCTTATCACGAAATGATGATGTGTGCTTGCACGGCTCAACCCAGGAGAAACAAAAACCACTCTGGCTCTAGTAAAAATGAAATTACTCTGTAAATTACATGAAAAATACACAAAAAAACTAACACGGTTACTCAGTTTTCTTTTAAGCAGGGCCTCACCTACAAAGCCTTGGCTTAAAAAGATCCTTTAAGGTATTGGTTATAAATAATTGACATTTGACCTGATGTAGTTTGCGCTTTGGACAATATCAGTTTAGACATAAATTCTGATAGGATTGATGAGCAAATGGCTAGTCTAAACTACACTAATGGATTGTTGCTTCTTAAAACAACTCTAATCTCATACATTTTCATGCAAACGCTATTTTATAAGCTTTATTGCAWTGTAGTTTTACGGCAGCCATATTGCTTGAACCTAAAGTTAATAGTCAGCATTGGGCTGAATCATTTTTTAGCRGTGTGTGGTGGAGAGTGTCTTCGTACAAAAGGCTGCCCTGAGTCTGACAGGTAAGAGCTGCAAAGAGTGATTAGATCGGCTCAAAAAACTGACAACAGCAGCCTGGCGTCGCTACAGGACACTTACAGCAACAGGTACAGAACCAGAACAAAGAACATAACATGGGACCATACTCATCCATCTATTGTTCTGGATGCCCCCCCACCCAGACAGAAGGTGGTGCAGCCTCAAAGTAACATTTTCCCTCATGGCTGTGAGGCTCATGAACTTAAACATACCTTGTCTTCTAGTGATTTAATTATTCCTTATCTGAGGTTTTAGGTCTGAGGTGCACATGCTCATAAATTTCTGAAATATCTGCGCTTGCAAATAATCACGTAAATCTGTTTATTATTCTTGAAGAATTGATGAAATTSTAAAGATTTATAAAGAACAGAGTGTAAAGTATGACATTTTTGCAGTTGAAATTGTTTAACAATGGCAGCAATGTACTTTGGTCCTGGCCCTCTAAGAYACAGAACAGCTCTTCTGGGGGGTGGGGCTTAATGTCTTAATGTGTCAATTATGACATCATCACACAATATTTCCCCAAATATTTAAGTTGCACCCACCTTGACAGGATTTAATCTTGTTTATTTCCATTTTACATGGATTGAAAAAGAATTTAATCAACACGTTTTTATTTTTTTACGTTCTACTTTTCAGCTGGTGAAGACTGACTAAGCAGAAGGATAATATAAATATAACCAWATGTTTTGTGATCATCAAACTTTTCTAAGCATTCATCACTTCAGAAAATAACTATTCAAGAACAAGTTAACTGAAAACATGTAATTTAGGACTACACCACGTATACTAAAACACTGCACATCTTACTGTATGCATTTWATGTTTCATATTTCTTATTTCATTCATGTTTTCAATGTTAGGCCAAAGGGTCCATTAAATAGTTTGATAATTTATTTGTGTTAGCTTTTAGATTTATTATAATTTATTGTAAAAATATAATCTAGAACCTATATCTTGAGCTAAAGTTCACTTCAATGCCCTCAGTGTTTTATTTGGTCATTGCATTTGGCCACTTCAGTATCATCCGTCAGGGTTCCCCTTCAGCTCGGGATTCTAGACAAATGCCTGCCATATTGTGATGCTTCTGATGGCAGGCTGTACTCAGAATATGGGTGAAAGTTTGTCCCATATGGGACACTTTAACTTGACTGAAAATACAGGACATCCCAAAAAAATATGTGACAACCCAACTTTGAYGATCCAGATGTAGTTTGCCAACACCACATAACCAGTTGTGCCATGCAATCTTAAAAACRGAGCCATCATTGCCAGACCTGGCCCACATCCAGTTGATAAGCTACTTGCCATGCCAGCAGTACCAGTTTGACACCAAATCTGAGCCACACCAGTCTGCTATGTGAGGTAGGTAAGGTGTTAATTGTTTACAGCCTTAGACCCACTTCTAAAGATTTGAACTATTACTTTAAAAAGCTTTTAGAGAAACTATTATGTTAGGAACTCCTAGAAGAGCACGCTGCTCCTAATTCATACACTCAATTCAGTCCTCTCTGCCCGAGGTGACGCGGTGCAAAGAAAAGGTCGAMCCCACACTAACAGCTCACTAATGTCTACCTCGAACCTTGAGCACAAAAGTCTAAGAAATCACTGTAGGTGGGTTGTACAGGGTGTCAGGATTTCCTCTGTGGCCTCTCTGTATTTTCTCAGGGCCAGTAAAGARCACTGAACAAACTGAACTGCAGCAGTAATCCTAAAATGATGACTTAGCAGTGGTGACAGACTTTTAATGTATCGTGAAGTCATTACTATCACATCACAATTTTTATCTGAATTAAAGTAATTAGTAGAGCAAAGCAAATGGGGCACATTCAAAACCACTGCAAATGAATTAACATCATCTGATTACAATGAGCGGTGTAGAAATATTCTKTCAGGGCTGCAATAAAAACACATTCCAACCATTAGTAAAGTTACAGTAATATAATCATACTGTAGTTTATAAAACTGAACTCCTGACACAAAGGGTGCCTTAGTTATTGATATAATTGTTTATACAAATAAAGTTTATTCATTCAGTCTATAAACTCAAACATGATCATTTTTTCCCATCAGATCTTACATAGGATATTATCATTATTCATCATTATTGTACTGCATGACTATTTCAAAATGTAAATGTAAGAAWTTTTTTTGTTTATTTTATTTTTGAGTAGTGTTGTAGTACTTGAAACCAGTCTTGGTCTTAAGACCGGTCTCAAGAACTTTTTGATGGTCTTGGTCTTGTCTCGGTCTCGAGACACTGTGATCTTGGTTTTAACTTGGTCACAGGTGAGGTGGTCTTGACT
>NW_013952811.1:104522-106979 GCF_001266775.1 Austrofundulus limnaeus
GGTCTCGACTTGGTCCAAACCCTAAAAGTCTTGGTCTTGTCTCGGTCTCGAGACACTGTGATCTTGGTTTTAACTTGGTCACAGGTGAGGTGGTCTTGACTACAATACTATTTTTGAGCTTTATAAAGTAACCTTAAACRAGTTTAAGCTTAAAAGAAACAGTTTGCTGATAGCACTTAAACCAACATCAATTTCATTTTACTCTTTGTCCAGAAATCAGGAACTTTGAAACTTTACTACTTTAACCATTTAAGGATTGACTAAACATTCTAACATTTMTTGAAAGCAGCATTTGTTGCCTTTAAGGCCAAACTTTTAATTAAATCTTGTGTGATTCATTAGTGTTTAGAGTATTTATTGGAAATGTATTTTACCACACTACATTTGAGTGTCTAAGTGTGGTTGGTTTTGCTAACTTTATGTTTTCTGAGGGTGATTTGCTGTGCTGTCGTGGACATTTTGGAATGTGTTTACCTAAATTMATATCCATCCACTGTTTCTTGAGATATTTTGCTAACAGACAAACAGACAATTAGGTTGTTGGCAGCCTGTTATGACAGTGGGTGACAGTGATGGAAAACACTCAAAACTTGATATTTTGTTGCAGCATGTTCTCTGTTGATGAACTGATTGATTTCCTATATTTCACTGATGAATGAATCCCACCACTGGTTTGGTGATGTCACTTCATACAGCCTCTGGCCTTCTGACAAGCCAACATATCCAGTGACAGATATGCTTGAAATCTGCCACTTGATTTTGTCGAGCATGCCTCCCTCAWTATTACATTTGGAAAAATTGAGATACTTCCTTAAGTCCTGACACCCACCTTTGTGCTGCCTGGGTAGTTATGMATCATTTTCAACCAATTTTGCCCACATAAAGTATTTGAGTACATTTCCATCAACATAAAATACCTTAGTAATGGTAGGTAGATTTGGACCAATTTTTTAAATTACTGCTATTTCTATTTTAAATTCTTGGACATTCGGAGCTGTAGCCTTGTATGTTCCCATGTCTTACAGGAACTCCATGAGTCAAAACACAGCTCTAGTGCTCTAGAATTAATCGAAATTAAGTGAGATGGGATTGAAGTGCCCATCACATTCCTCTAACTTTGTTGAGAACAAATGTGTCGCATGCATTTTTCAAGTATGTTCRGAATTGAAGCGACAAGACTGCACACCTCGAGTCATTTGAAAATGCTTGCAATTGTTTTGAGACCATTTGGAGATTTTTTTTATTCATTTATTTTACTAACTGCAGCTCAGTGAAATACCATCCTAAGTTGTCACCAGATCCCCATCACCATAACATCATGATTTTACAAGCTGAAATGTTTGTGAAAAAATAGAGCATGTTTTTTTTATTGATGTTTTATTACTGGCTGCAGTGAGGTCTGCTTATTGAGGGTAAAAAAATGTTGCATTGGTATCAAATTGAGTTGAGGTCTGGTGGCTCTAAAGTCCAGAGGACCCAATTTATTTCCCCACCCATCAAAGTTTTCAGTGACCCTTGGAGCCCTCTGGATGTGCCATTGTCATCCMGGAAGTGACCAAGCCTATAAAGAAAGATGTTTCATCATATAATAAAGGTGACAAAATGAATAAAATGTGGAACGCAGTTGAAATCTGGAGAAAATTCAAGATTATATTTGTTTTCCCTCAGTAGCTTTCAATTTTACATTATGGTGCTCTATATCTACTTTCTTATTCAAGTCTCTATGATGCCAAAAACGGTCTTTAACGAAATATACATATAAAAATCTGAAGTCCTTCTAGAGCAAGGGTGGACAATGGTCCTTGAGGGCTGCAACCCTGCATGTTTTACTTGTTTCTCTGCTCCAACACACCTGATTTGAATGAACGGGTGATTACCAGGCTTCTGCAGAACTTGGAAGAGGTAATTCAATGACTGAATCAGGTGTGTTGGAGCAGAGAAACAAGTAAAACATGCGGGGCTTCGGCCCTCGAGGACCATCCCTGTTCTAGAGTCTAACTTGCACTACCCCTGTTGATATTTATGAACCAATTTAACCACCATTTTAAATACCTATCCTATTGTAATTATTCTTTCTATTTGTTTAATTACCACTTTCAATAATTCCAGTTTAAGAGATTATCCTGTTACAAATAAGATTTTTAAAGCAAAGACTTTAGACGGCACAACATTAGTCAGGAAACCTGTCTGAAGGAGGAGAGATGAAGGCATCTGGGGTCAGGTTTATAAAGGATTGCGTGGAAACCATACCAAAAGTGAACGTACGGCCAAAAGGTGGAAATGGCATACGCAAAAAAAAAAATAAAAAAATCAGATTTATAAAACTGGCGTATGCACAATTTGAGCCCAGAAACTTGCGTATGCCACTTTTCTCGCCAAGATTGTGATTTATAAAATACACTCACCGGCCACTTTATTAGGTACACCACGCTAGTAACGGGTTGGACCCCCTTTTGC
>NW_013952811.1:108279-109498 GCF_001266775.1 Austrofundulus limnaeus
TGAGCGTACGCATCGGTCAGAGCTGGCGTGAGGCACCGCACATTTTCATGTCAAGTTTGTATTTTATAAATCACAATCTTGGCAAGAAAAGTGGCGTACGCAAGTTTCTGGGCTCAAATTGTGCGTACGCCAGTTTTATAAATCCGACCCCTGGTGAGTGCAAGCGTCGGGTCAAGCGGCCCGCTGACATTTATTGGTGAGCCTCGGYGAGCCAAGCCAATTGGCGTGCTGTTTGCTCACACAACATGGAGGTGGAGGAGACTGTGACAAATCACACAGAAGATGGAAGATAAGGTTGTGATCAGAGCTATTAAAATGAAAGGTTGCAACGTGAAGCAGAGCAAGACAAGTGGAGACGTGATTAAGGCAAACCAATAAAACCGTTCGCCCTGAAAGTTGACAGTGGCATGTCTAGCATTTACCTCATTAGTGGGTGATGTAAACGCTTTAGTCAAACAATAAGACTTCTTTGGCATACCGGGCCATTAAAGGCATATCATGTTCATGAAGACACCTTGATGTACACAAAGGGCTTTAATGAGGGGGGGGGGGGGAGGCTGGATTCTACGTGCTGTCACATGGAGCTGTGATAAAAGAAGAGGTGCCTTTGTGACTCTGAGTGGGTTTACTGAGACTCTGGAGATTTATCTTAACGCGCCAGGGTCTAGATATAAAAAAATAAAAAAAKCAAACCATACTTGATCCATTTGCATTGAGTTCTACAATGTGTTGWAAAGTTACTGTGCAAAGTGTAAGAACTGTTGACTTAGCTGATATGTGACAGATGAACGTATCAATCATTGCCACATGATGAAATATACTTCTAGTCCACATGTTGACATGATGAAGCTCAGCAAGTATTAATCGTGAGTAAAGTGTAATTTCTGCTGAGGAAAATAACAAGCTTTTGGCCATATTCACAGCTGAATGTTACCTTTAGGAGAAAGGGATCACATTGATTGATGTCTGAACTACAATCCAACAAATGTTCCTGTTCAGTTGTTGATTGCAATTTTGTCCAATCCTGGTCCTCGCTGGCCACTATCCTGCAATTTTTAGATGTTTCTCAGCTCTTTAGCAGGTCTTCAAGTTCTGCAGAAATTATTTCCGACAGCTTTAAAATGTTCCTAAGTTTATAAAGACCTCAGCACTTTTAGTCTTCGTGGGGACAATACCTGTGGTATCAGGTTGGCAGAAGAAGGTCAACGTGAGCAAATAC
>NW_013952811.1:110052-134596 GCF_001266775.1 Austrofundulus limnaeus
TATGTGCACTTAAAGGGGACATACGGCGGAGCGAGCCGCTGATCTTCAACTCTCCACCTTTTCTTTTATTCTTTCCTGAACACAGAAAGGCTGTGGCTATGATGACTGATAGACTCCATGTTTTCACTGTGGGTGAGGAGAAGCCAGCTTCTACCACAGCTCCCATCAACAATGCTAGGGCTTACTTAACTCCTGAATCTCTGCAGGGCGTGTCTCTACAGAGAGCCTTTTATACTGAGCACAGTACTGTGACACGTCACATGGTACAGCACGTCACAAGGTACTTCAAATATTATAGTCAAAATTTAAACCCATAGGGGGCAGCACCAAGACATTTTTTGAACAAATGTTGAAGATTTAAACTCTTTTAGATTAAAATGTTAAATTTAGGTCAATAATAGCAAGGTATTACTCTTAAGGCACCATTTAGACAGTTTATTTGTTAAAAAAGTTGATTTTGGGGTAAGTTACACTTTAAGACCAGTACGACTCCCTCAGGTTTTTTGTATACTGCGTCTCAGAAGATCTGTGTCCAGTCAGGAGACCAGAACCAGCTTGTTGCTCAGATTCTCTTCTCTCAAAGTAAAAAGTTCAAAATGGAGCTTAAGGCTGGTGTTACCTTAGCTCAAGACAAAAGACTTTTTCTCATTGGCACTTGAGAAAAATTTCTGTCGTGCTGCACTTCCCGGAGGAAGACCAGCGGAGACGAAAAATGKCTGTTTCTCATCTTTTTTCTCCCAGACTGTCCGAACTAGACTCGTGTGTTAGTATTCTAAAGAGGAGCAGCTAAATGACATTGAGTTAGTACAGGCAGAAAATGAATATTGAGTCTGGAGATGCTTGCCAGAGAAAAACATTTTTGCACCTGTTTCTAGAAACAACAAGTTAACTTCGACAGACTTTTACATGGACTAAAGTTCCCTGAATGCTCAAGAATCATTTAACTGAAATAAATATAAAAAAATAGTTGTCTGATTAAAACACAAATATTTTTGTAAGCATATTTCAAAATATAAAAACACATTGAAGTCATAATCACATCAATCATCATAGTTAAATTGAACAATAAAAAGAAAAACACTTGATCACTTTACTGTAAAACAATAGTTGATTAAACAAGCATTTGTGTAAGATAAATAAAGGGACATTTCAACCATTTTCTCGTGGTGTCTTTTTTTCTTTTCTTAAAGTATAATGTAAAAGATTAACTCATTAGACAACTTTGATTTATAAAGTGATAACAACTTGTAGTTAAAAAGAGAATATAAATCAAAACATAAACAACATTATTATTTTGTTTATTAAAGAAAATAAAATGTCTCTTTTGAGAAAGGATTTTTTAAACCAGAGTCAAAGACAAGTGGAAATGTTTATTTCCCCTTTGGGTAACCCCTACATCAGTATATCAGCAAAATGGGGGAAATACATGTAACTTACRAACAATCGAAGCTGGATACTTATACAAAATTTTTTTTATTTTTTCCCTGTGAATTAGATTTTCTTCAGAAAATGCAAATAACGTGAGTAAAAATAATCTACTAATGTGAAAAAGTTTATACCTTTGGATAAAAGTTTTGTTTGCCTGTCTCAAAAACAACTAAAGAGGCTGGAAAGAATTTTTGCAAATTGCACATAAAACTTACTTRCTTTTTCTGACTGGAGAGCCAGGCTCTTTCTCAAACTTTTTCTAAGACATCATCAGAGTAAACAACACGCCTTGAAAAGGTTGAGTTCTGCAGTTTTGGAAAGCAAAATGCAAATTTACTGAGATATTGCAAGACTGGAAATGAACCTTCTAAAGTGCATTTTTCCTTTCTTGTTTGCCCCGGGCATTTTTGGGGAAGATTAAAAATGGAAATGTCTGTAATAAATGTCAGAGTGCCAATCAAAACAAGTCCATGCATTTTTTTCCAGCTTTAAAGCAATTATTAGAGAATTTGTTTCTTTGAAGTCTGCACACTTGTTGTAAAGTTTGGCTACACTTGCTAATATCATATACAGCTGATAATCAAAAGTGCCACAATTAAAACATGTATTCGTCAACAGACTCCGTGGGTTAAGTTCAGTTTTAACAGAAAACTGGTAATGTGTGAAACATCTAGTTCTGACAAAGGCCCAGCATCCATGAGATGCTGCACCTTCTTCACACACTGTATCCACATCCCGACAAGTTTTAGATTGTGCCAAGATGCACCATACCAGCCACCCCAATCATTTGAGAAAATTATACTTTTAGTCACGACTAATGCCAGAAAACAGTCAAAAACATTGGAAATGTGACCATTTTTACTATGTAATTATGGATTTAGGTCTTTACGTATTGTAAGGGATGACATTTGAAAACTATGTGTCATCGCCAACGTTGTATCCCTAAAACCGGTGCAACAAATTTTGGGAAAGTGTCCAGAAAGGTGAGACCAGCAGCTTCAAGCTTCTAAAAGATAATACTAGTGACTCTAAATCAGATACAGGTTTTCATAAGGATAAATGGGTTGTCAAAAGAACAGAATAGGGTGTCTCCAARAATGAGAGGTGGTGTATTTAAAACAATACCACAGATGCTGGGACAGTTTCTTCAAGTTAATTCCAGATTCTTTTTCCCCTTATTGACTTGTTTTTTGCTTGTGGTGGAATTAAACATTTTTGCACCAGATTCTGTTTCTTGATTATTTTAAAGATTCCTTTTTTAATTAAAACATAAATTATAGTGCCTTGCAGCTGACACAGCAGTAGCCTAGGCATGAGGTCATCATGGTCAGACCTGCTTTAAAATATACAATCAAGACACATTGGTGTGTATGACCTCTGTTTCATGCATGTGATGTCATTGTTGAAATCATGCTTGACCCAAGATACGTTGCCATCATTATGATAGACCACCCCAACCAATGCTGCATAGGCTTTGTGCATGCTCAAAGCCATTGTGGATCTAGCAGTCATAATGGGAAGCCCACTGCATGAATTTTAACATGCACCCAATGCTTCATGAAGACAATGTAACAATCATCCATGTGATGATCATCTGTATTATAGTATTATTGTCATTCAGTGAAGAGGACCTTAAACAAAAAGCGTCTAAGTTTATCAGTGCAAATACATGTTTCTCCTTGTGTGTAGCTTTGTGAATGGTATATGCTCAAACACAGAGCTGCAGAAAAGAAAAAAAAAATCAAAAGAAACTAACGTTGAGGCGATGCCAGAGCACCTGCTGACACTTGATAACTGGTGGAGCCCTGCCCACAGCCTTGGCTCACCCACATTCTCTTTGCAAGCTGACAGAACTCTGATCAGAACCTCTGAGCAAAGAAACAAGACATGTCTTCCACAGATCGTGAGCATARCAGGTTGTTTCTTTTTTTCTTTGCCTTTTTCAAAGTCAGCTCTCATCTGACTAAGCTCAGTCCATTTGGGAATTACCGGCAACCCTGAAAGCAATCTGACTTTTTTTTTTGTTGATAAAAACAATCCTTTCTGCGAAAAAGCATAATGTAAAGCTTTAACATACCAAACACAATAAAACACATATAGAGCACACAGACAGGTGTAGCATTCTGACAAACTGCCCTACTTAGATAACAAAGCAGAGAAATCCTTCTATTAAGAAATCATGAACCATCTGTGTGCTCGGCTGAAACTGCACATGATGTGAGGATTGCCTCTTGTGTCATGCGTAATTAATGAGGAACTGTATTGTAGCCAAGGAATCACACATGTAATATTATGCAAATGTTTCCCATTTCTGTAAAATGGAGAGTTTGGATTAGTTCAGAGAGACTGGTTTGCTTTGATAGTAGGACACATTCATATCATGCTTGATTATTAAWGTCTTTCTGTAAATTCCTGCTCATCTGGCTGCAACTGGGCCTTCTCATCACAACATAGCATGTTGATTAGGGTTGGGCATCAAGCATCGATTGGAACCAACATGTCGATTCTCCCGGAATCATTTGAATTAAAAAAATAAATAAATTCCYAGTTTCTCCGCCAACTGGAAGAAGTGGCGGCCAAATAAAACCTGCAGGTGACCCACTGGAACACAAACAAAGAAGAATCCACAAGTTAGTGTGTGCAAATGGACAGTGTGCGGCGATGACCTATAGTGTGGCTTAACTTTAACAAAATATTAAGACTGTATCAGGTAAAGGAGTGCRCACGACCAACATGATTAAACACCTCTCAGGGTTCTGTCTTTGACATGCTGCGCAAGCCTTTGTTAACACTTGTGGGTAAGTAAAACAATAAAATGCACTAACACTGTGGCAGATAATGAGTTACATTAGACCTGAAAACTGTAACATGAGCTCAGGAACATGTTTAAGCATCAGACACTGAATGTGTGTCGATCAGTTTTCACGAGTTTTTAAAAATGAAGCTCTCTTTTAATGAAGTGTACACTGCAAAAATKGTTATTCTAACCAAGTTTCACAATATGTATGTAAGACTTTTATGAAATGTAATACTTTGCAGTGTTTATAAAAGGATGTGTTAAAAATTTTCTATGCAGCAAATATAGTACCACTAAGAGCTCAGTTATTCTTTGTTAGCAGTGCTCAGCTGTAGCAATGATACGAGGAACATGATGCGTCATGTTTAGTTGAAGTTATACACACACGCGCGCGCGATCCTGCATGCACGAGAATGCACAGATCGAGCCGTATAGTAGTTTACCCAATAAAGTTATGACCCGTAGGATGAAGCAGGAAGTGTGTGCCATTTGTGTATGTACAGGATGTAATACAACACCCAACAGTTCTTTAGGACACCACCAAGCCAGCCTGGGTGCATTTTAGGCTACGTTCACACTGCAGGCAAATCCGACCCAAATCCAATTTTTTTGACCCGTCTGACTCATATCCGATTTTTTTAATGACAGTCTGAACGAGACAAATCCGATTTTTTTCAAATCCGACCCAGGCCGTTTCAGTATGTGGTTTTAAATCGGATACATATCTGATGTTTTCAAAGTGACTGCAGTGTGAACGCTCATGTCACATTCATCTGACTTTTTCATCAGGAGGAGGGGGTGAAGGATCGATAAGACACTAACCTCAAGTCTCACTGTTTAAATCTTTAGCTCCATGTGTTTACAGCTCCAAAACACAAGTCCAGTTGCTTCATCTTTTTACTTTTCATTTTCCACGTAGATAGTTTGATAATAATGATGTCCAGCCTGGGTCACTGAGAGTATCGATCCTAAAGTTAGCTGCTCGGTCGATACTTTTTTCCAGCTCGTAGTTTCGTTCAAAAAAAAAAAAAAAGCTTCACCGGAGCATCCAATCAGAGGCAGGTTCAGATATAAACATTGACTAAACAAGATGTCAGATAATTGTTTAATCGGCTCTGATTAAACAACAACTTCTGATTCGATGTGCAAAATGTAGCATCCATGCTAGCTCTTAAACAAAGAAGCCGGCTGATGAGACGTCACGTCGTTTACTGCGCATGCGTGTCACATCAGTGCTGTGTAGCGTTCACACAGGAGTCTGATACAGGTCACATTTAAAATGTAATGTGAACGTTCACACAAAAAGATGGGAWTTTTTCAAAAAATTGSAACTGAGCATTAARACCTGCAGTGTGAACGTAGCCTAAGAGACATCCTGTACTGGTTTAATTGCTTCATCAAGAGAGCGACTTCCAGCTGGTCAGAGTCGRCTTTTTGTCTGAATAACCCCAAGAACTTAAAACAGCAATGCAATGTTGACATACTAAAATCAATGCCTTTTAAACTTCCAAGTGTGTCATACCCAAGAGAAAATAAACTAATATCATATCAGYCATTGTTTACTTTTTCTGTAGCGTAAAGCCTAGGGCAGTGACGACCCTCCATAACTTTTCTCCTAATTACAAGATCATGATCTCATAATTATGACAGCTTGTCTCGTTATTGCGAGATGAGGAGTCACTTTTTTTTCTTTAGTGAATGCAATGCTTTTCTGTACCACACTAGACACCAGTTTTTTATTATGACTAAAAATGTAAAAAAAAAAAAAAACTAAACTAATGTGCTTAAAAGAAAAAGAAAAAAAACTGAAATCTTATTTTGTAACTACAAAATACTTTGGCAAATGTTACGTCATGCAGATGAATTTAAGGAACTTGGCCACAACGGTTTGCTGCTCCTTTAAAAGTAAAAAGAATACCAAAGGTATGAGGGAAATTGTAATAAACAGGTTATTTTCTCTGGTGCTCTCGGTGCACACAGAGAATACCCTTACAATCAGATTTCCTTCCACATACTGGATGAGCACACACAAACACRCACACACACAGAAACGTCACGTCAATGCAGACTGCAACGAGCCTCTTAGGAAAGAAATAGTCAGCTTGGCGAGAAGCGATTAGAGCTCCCTGTGGTCGCTGTGGAGTTACAGATGATTGATGTGATTAATAAAGCTGTTGTCATGGCGCCCTCCATGCCTCTGACTGCAGGCCAAAAGACACAGAGAGGAAGAGGAATCGACAGCGAGAGAGACTCAAAGGCGCTCGTGTATGTAAGGACTGTGATTTATCCTTTTACACCTCGGAGACAAACCTCGCTCATCAGATTATAATTTTACACACCACGTCACCTTGTCAAACTGTACCCAGATATAATTATCTTCACAGCTCAGCTAAGCCAGAACACAGTCACTGATGCTCTCAGAAATCAAATCCAAACACGCTGGCTAATAATTTTATTCATTAGATATTTTCTCAAGGTACTCGTTTAAATTTGCACAAGCAACGTGCAAAAAAACATTTGACAGTAAATGCCTTTAATATCACTCCGCTTTTATGTGGCTGAGCGTGGAGACAAATGGGACTGATAAAGATTCGTCTGTTGTGTCTTTTTGTTTTTTTTGTTTTTTTTACTCAAACACAGATTTACTGAAATTGAACAGATTTTTCTTTTAGACTCTGATAGCACCAGGACTACAGATAGAGCATAAAACAATACTACCTAATACAAAAAGAATTCTTGTTTTACACTTGCTCAGCTTTTTATCTTTGTCAAAATGCATGTACCACACACTGTTGTGTTTTCACTTTGCTGCTTCCTTCTTCAGGAGTCRCCACTGTGAACAAACTTTTATTTTATCAGTCAGGGCTCATAAAAACACATTACCTTCAAACATTCAATTACACTTTGTTAAAAGAGAGARWKGTTATAATCTCAAAGGAGTAGAGATGTTTGTTAAACCCAAATTTAGAAYCAGTTTAAAGGAAAGGAGTACTTCAGTCCAGGGTATAAGATTATGGAATAATCTGGAAGATGACATTAGAAATGCCAGATCAATGAGYATATTTAAAAGAATGATAAAGAATAATTTCCTGGAGAAATATGTAAATGTATGAATTGTTGTTCAAGGAGTTAAACCTTTGTATTTTTCTTTTTTTAATAAGCTAAATATTATTTTTGATTGAATTTATTTATTTGAGAAAAAGGGGCAGATATAATAAATTTTATCTTCTTCTGCTACCTTTCATTTAATTTATGATTTGTATTTTTGTTGTATGTTGAGCTTCTGTTGTTTTTTAAATGAACAAACTAATTGAACTGGACTGAACTGAACTGAACTTTGCATGAAAGATTTTGCAGTTTGATTTACTTCCTGACTCAATCTAGGCTCGAATCTGCAGCTTCAGGATTACAAGCTTGTGCCTTGGACCATCCAGCTAATGTGGCACATTGCACAGCACATCAAATTAGCCTTCATATGTTTTCTGGTTTAATTCTTTTTCATCATAGCAAATGTCTGTCATTTAGAGCAGTGGTTCCCAAACGTTTTATCGTCTGACCCACAAAATATCCATGGCAAAAACTTGTGACCCCAAATATTACTGGTCTGAGTACACGAACTTCGTTAATAACCCTAAAAACACAGGCTTTTTGACAATCTAAACAGCTTGTACACAAATATGAATACTTATTTATACAGATTTTGTGTTTTTGTGATAATTATAGGGAAAATATTACATCAGCAATTATTTTATTTCCCTTTAAATTGATATCTGGAGATTATCCAAGGTGCTTCATGACCCATAATTGGGTCCCAAGCCCAACTTTGGGAACCAAAGTGCAGTGGTTCCCAAACTTTTCAGCTTTTGACCCACAAAATAACAGTAGCAGAGACCTGTGCCCCCAACTATTTTTGGATGATAAACATTTGTATCAGGTCAACTAAACATGGGCATAGTAACAATATTTTTACTACTAATATTATACTACATTTATCCATTTTAAATATACTAACATCACTCCTTTGTAACAACTAAGGCAAAATTAATTATTAATCTCCAATTCAGAAAATCTTTTCAGGACCCCATCTTGATGTTTCAGGACCCCACTTTGGGTCCCAAGCCCAACTTTGGGAACCTTTAGAGCAGTGGGTCATGAAAGAGAAAACTTACTAAGCTGATACAAAGCAAGATGCTAGCTAAAAGCTTAAAACATTAACTCAAAGCTAAWAATGCYTGACAAAAGCAGYGAATGTATTTATTTATTTTACGTTATTTAACCAGGCTAATCCCATTGRGATTGCAGATCTCTTTTTCAAGGAAGGCCCAGGCCTGAAGGCAACCTACTGTACGTTTTGGGTGTGGGGGAAACCAGAGTACCCAGAGAAAACCCACGCAAGCATGAGGAGAACATGAAAACTCCACACAGAAAGACCCCAGGTCCGAAACGGGGAGGGAACCCAGGACCTTCTTGCTGCCAGGCATCGATGCTAACCACTGAGCCATCATGCTGCCATGGTTAAAATGGTTAGCTAAATGTGTAAAGAAGTAAAAGACGTTAAAAACTAAATTAACAAAATCTTTGCTTAAAACTAAAAGTTGGAAAATGCTACTGAAAATAGCAAAATGCAAGCTAAAAGTTCCAAATATCAAACAGCTAGCTAGAAGCTAAAAGTAGCGAAAAGCTGGCTAAAGCTGGCTTGTGTATTTTCTGAGGGGGAAGCATTCTTGAAACAAAAGTGTTTTTTAAAAAAAGTATAAAAGTTGCAAAAACTAAGCTGTAGCATTTGTCTTCTTAACAACAAAACGTTCAAGATAAGATATAATATAATATAATAATAAAATACTAAAATAATTGACTAAAATGGCACAAAGAATGCAGAAGTACTGTAGTTGGTTTACAAAGGAACGTAATGAAAATAAAAGAAAAGTTTGCAGCTTTACATTATTTTTAAATGGATACAAAGTTTTTAAACATTTGTCATGGTTTTGACCCAGTGGTAGAGGATTGGGGTTTGACAAARCAGTCTTAAGACCCTTGAACCCCCCCTCTGTCCCTGACATGCTTTATTGGTGTATGAGTGAGACTAAAGTACTGTAACAGGTATAATCGAAAGCACAGTCTGAGTGTGTGTATGTGTGTGTGTGTGTGTGTGTGTGTGTGTGTGTGTGTGTGTGTGAACCAGTGAATGAGAAACATTACAAAGTACTTCACAAAAGCTAAAGAGGTTAAAAGGTGGATCATTTTACCATTTAAACTTCTGCTTGCCAAAAACCTGGGAAACATCCAGGTTTTTTTTTCCTCCTCACTACTCTACCTTACTCAATATATTGATCCATTTTTGTTTCAGCCTTTCTATCTGGGCTCGTAACTTAATTACTGTTTAATAGAGCAACAATCATTTTATTCAAGATAAAACGTTTGAAAAATAAATGGAAAGTCTTACTTGACTGAGCAGGTAAAATTACAGTTCTTTTTTTATTTGCCTGGTATGTTCTTTGACATTTCGAAAGCTGGGCAGTGCACGTTTTTATCCACCAAGTTTTACCTGAGATCTAATGTTTTCTTTTGAAAATGGCTGAATACAAGACTGTGGTTTGATCGATATGAGATTGACTTCAACTGCTGGAGGAGGGTGATGTCACTGCGATTTTAATATTCAGTGTAATTAAGGGATGCATTATTGTGAGACGTGCTGCTCACAGGTGGAAGGAAATCGCTGCAATGGGATCATTTCATGTTTGAACTTTGAACAATTTTGGTTCAACTCAGCTGTTCTGGTTTAAAAAAATCGGAAACTAAGCAGCTAAAGGCAAAAAATGTGATCATATCTTGTTTGTTTTCCTGCTGTGTTAGCAAAATATTCAATAAACCACTTGGGAAGTCTTTCAGAAACAGCTACAAAACTGTCTGTAACCAGTCAAATGTACAGATATTGAACCAGTAGCTGAGAATTATTCACAACATATCACCTGACCAGTGACACATTTTGTAACAGCTTGAGATTCTCCTTGTTATTTTTAAGATCTGGTCTAAACAATTTTAACTTGATCTCATAAGTTGATCAGCTCTTGTATAAAAGCCACAGGGTTATATGTACTAATAGATGATAGGTAACGCAAATAATTAAAAAAATTACTGTATATTTGAGCAGATTTTGTAACTTGCACAGTATTATTCTTTTRCACAGCTGTTGCTTGTGATTAGTCACATTGCACCAGATCAAATAAAATCTCCTGCACAGTGTACACTGACAGAAAGAAAAAAAAAACAGGATGTGAAAACATTTCCAGAACAGTTTGTTAAATCGTAGCTGAGAAAAAAAGAAAGAAAAAAACAAAACACTGCATGCATTTGCAGCATTGTGCACCCCGATGGCTCTGACGGTAGTCTTTCTATAAATGCACTCTGATATTAGAGGCTTTTATTGCATCACCATGGCAACAATAACTCACTGTGGCACTCGAGGAAGGCAAAGCAAGAATTGTAACCTTTGCAAACTGTGACAGAAACCAAATCAGACACGGCCCTTGGGGAGGGATTGTGAGGCCCGGGGTACACCTGTCTGTGAATGTAGGCCACTGGGTGAGGAACGGGGGAGATTCTTCAAGCGCCCTACTTCTCCCCGCRCTGGAAACCTAACCGTCGGCAATTACCGCCTGATGGGCTCTGCTCTTCTGCTCTGACATGTTAATATTACATGAAACTGTTAGGGATGACAATGAGCCTGAGGCAAACAGAAGACACTGAGATTTTTCTCCCCTCTGCAAGATTCCTGTTTTTGTTGCCAGTGACTTTAAATAACTCATGACCTCATTATTCAAATAGGCAGGGAAAAGCACACAGTAGCATATAATTAATATGACTTTAATGGATTTAGTTCRTATTCTGTTTACACAGATTTTTGCAATATGTTCCGTAGTGTAGATTGTATAGTTCTGTGTGGGTTTCAGGGATGTTTTTCTGTTTCCAGGTGATTTTTTGATGAGCTTGATTTATATTTGGAGCTACATTGAATTTCATTACTATCTTTGTCTGCCATATGAACTTATTCTGCCTTGTTTACATTGCTCTGCAATCATTAACTAAAAAAAAAAGAAAAAAAAACATTCAAGGATTTAGTACAGTGTTAAATTTCTTTACAAGACAACGACAATTGTTACGTTTACTTGTTCCGTTAGCATCAACAAGCAAAAACAAGTTTTGGTTGGTACAGATTCAAATGATAGTTCAGATCTTGTATGAAAAATCAATATAATGATCTGCTGTAGATACAGMCACAATATGAAAAAAATCCAACCAGACTGACACTGAAAGAAGAGCAACATTTACCTTGATGTCAGTTTTGAGTAACATTTATTCTGTTAGAAATGTTAGGATATATTTTGCAACTTCCCCRTGCTACAGCTGCTGTTATAGCTGTGTTTGTAAATGGCCATCAAAGCATATTCAAATAACTGTATAATGCCAAACTGATGGAGTGTRAAGCTTTACAAAACAGTGTTGCATAAACATCTATAAAAGTTTGAAATGAGAGGGTTTTTTAAGATGGGAACAAAATGTTCTTGGCCATGCTCTAACTAGCYGTTAGCTTATCTGTCTGGACAGAATCAATATTTTTTTCTCCAAACTCAGATCATACAAAGAACTATACTGCTGCTATACTTGKAACATTTCCACAGAACCCTGTTTAGAGAATATGAACTGTCACTTTAACTGTATCAACATTTGTATCATATTTGCTACGCAGGAGTCTGTGACCTACAGTATATTTTATCAATGTGATCTTTTTTTTTTCCTCAAAAACCTGTTGTATATAATGTGAGACCTGCATTCTGCCCTCTGTTGGATTTTCAATGTACTGCAGGAAGTGGAACTTTTTTAAATTAATAAATTGATGAATTAATTAATTAATTAATTAATTAATTAATTAATTTATTTATTTATTTTTGCCTTTTCAAAATGTCTGCTGAAATGAGGTCATCCACACATCTTTTTCAGGAAAACTTTTGCTACTTTTGGAGAAGTTATGGTACGATTAATATCAATATTGTTTGTCATTTTTTAAATAAATGCTTTCTGTGTTGAAACAATGCATAATTACTTAAAAAAACATTTTTAATAGTACAGTTAAACCGTGTTAAAAAAATTTGTGCATCGAACTTGATACTGCAGGTATATAAGGTGCTCCAGTCCTGGATTGTCATGTGACATTTTAGTAATTTTAGTAATTTAATCAACAGTATTCTCACCACAACACAGCACCCACTATTCTGGATGATTGATTAATTACTGAAATGCCATTTGAACACACATTTTGGCAATTTTCACAATGGTTTCCTTTGAAATTATAATCTCTACACTGTACTGACTGAATATTTACATGTAAGATGTCAAAGAAAATTGAGGAAGAAGAGAGAAAAAAAAGAAAGTAAGAAAATGTCATCAATATGATAATAGATTGCAATTTTTTATAAAGTGTAAGGTACATCTGTGCCTGAACAAGGACAGAAAGTGTACTTGTGCCTACCACGAAGTGAAATAAATGGCTGTAAAAAGTTCATTGTAAAAAAAAAACAAAGTAAACTTCCTAGAGTATTCAAAAGTTATGGGCAAAACAGTTTTTTTTGTTTCTTAATTTAACTTTGTTGTAAGCAAAATGTTACTAAAACAGCCCAGTGTATCAGATTTGATACAAAAAAAAAAATCATAAACAAAGTGATGTGGCAAAAAAAATAAAATTGGATTTTGTTTAAAGGCCCAATAAACATGTTAGTTTTAAAAATTGAGAATTTTCTGACTATTTTTAAAGGGTTAGGCTTTAAAGGGTTAAGAACAAACATATAAATCCAGCCTCCRATBAATAAACATTTGGCTAATTCTTTGCAAAGTCAATAATCTGTTAAATTGCCACATTTTATAAATTCCTCTCTTGCTACAACAATTCACCTTTTCTGCTTTCAAAACACCTCCTTCTCTTTGCTGCTGTATCTTCTGAAAAATCTCCCCCGTTTCCTCCACCTGAAATCTCAATTCGTCCTCCAAGGACACATTCACCCCCGTCACTATCTTCTTCCCGCTAGCATAAATTTGAACACACATAAACGGGCCGCTTTCAAGACATCAGTGGCTTGAATTTGCTCTTATTTAGCCAAGGGCACCTGTTTTTSATGAAGTGGCGCTGAACCGACTGGGTCATTTCTCTCCTATGACCCAATAGCCTCGTTCACAGAGCTGAAAGCGAGCGCCGAMTGACTCAAATGTGTCGTTTCCGCCCTCCTGTCCACCGGATGTGGCCTGTGAAGTGGCGGTTTGAGGAAAGGGGTGGCGCTATCAGAGAGGTGACACGAATACGCCAGCGTTTAGTAAGACTTGTATCRTACATTAGGCTGCTGCATCAGCCTGCTGCTGAGCTGGGGTAACCATGGCAACAGGCTGTTGGGAGACAAAGTCAAAAGGCTGGAGTYGGCGGGCCTTCAGTTTTTGAACAACATGACAGATTAGCTGGAAGCAGAACCTTAAACCCACCCAGGAAAAAAATAATAATAATAAAAAAAAATACCTACACAGAGCTCTTTGACAGGAATTGACGTTAGAGCAAGTGGGATGTAAAACACAAAAAGTTTCCAGCTAAAACCCACCACGTAGTTGACACAAAGACACTTATGCGAGCGTGTCCTCTTAAAACCGCAGGCATCTGAAACGCACGGCGCAGACACGGGGACGACACCGATAAAACACATCGGCTGATATGTCATCTGTGGCCGTAAACGGCATCAATTGTGAACAAGGGATCAATTCCGGAGATTAATTACGCAGTTAAGAGATGAGAAAGCCATTGCCACGATGGCTGCATCAGATTGCCATGGCAATAATAAAAATAAAAAAAACAACGAGCGAGAAGGGATATAAAAGGAGAACGGCGCTTACATAACAAAGCAAGGGCGAGACACAAGGAGGCTYGGCGAGATGCAGAGACTGACAACGAAAAGAGTGAGAAGCAAGGAGAAATAAATCAATACAAGGAAATCTAGTCGGGAGGTGGGAAAACAAGAGATGAAGACGGATATCAGAAAAACACAGAGGCAAAAACAAGCAGGAGACCGACTGATATCTAATACTTCAGRATGCTTTTAGCCTCGTACTCCGGAGGTCAGGGATGCAGTAAAATGTGAGATCTAAGTGGAAAAAAAATAAAAACGAAACTCTGCACGGACAGGGTGTTGTGCCATAAAAATAATAATTAAATTAAATTAAGAAACTGCAGAGAAGCTATCCACCGGCTCGCCGTGACGTGAAATAAACCTGAGGAATTATCTGAGGAATTATTTTTTACTCTCTTTTTTTAAAATCCACTCAAGCAGAACACAACACCTCTCCCCTTCTCTGGCTCCAGGTCAAATGCTCAGACCATTGTCATGGTGGGAGAATTTTTATTTATTCAGCATCGTTCACATTAAAGGGATAGACTGGTCATTTTGAAGTGATGTTCAGTTATTACCTTTTTAGCCCTGGCATTAGACTTAGAACATGGAGACTGAAAAAAATCTGCATCCAGGTTAAAGGCTAAACAAATAGGGTAATGCTACATAAACTTAATGCTTCTACATTTTGCACAGCCCCTTTTTGTTTAGTTTGTTGCTGTTTGTTAAACCAAACAACGCCCACAATATCATTCAAATGTATGGGAGAAATCAGCCAAACTAAACAGGGTCATGAAAAGGTTTAAGCATTAAATGATGTAATGTTCTTTCACATTATTATGATAACCTAAATAAATAATAACATAAAAGACCTCATTTGGTTAGCCTAGCTTAAAAAAGACTTACCCTTTTTGCTCTGTGTTCTGTGAACAATTTCATGGCTGATTGTAAAATATTTCACAAACAGAACTTCAAAAGTGACCCATTACTTTAAATAGAAAATTTGAATTTACTTTTTTCAGCTAGCAAACAAATAACATCACTAATATAATTCTGCATCTTTCTTTGTTCTGATRACACCACCATAAGTTCAAACAGACTCAGTAACCAGAGTGGTGATTTATCTTATATGYTTTTCTGTGTGAAATGGAGATTTTAAACATCAAGACTGATGTTCTGAATTAAAAGTCACCCCTTTTTGTTACAGAATGCTACATTTATGTTTTTGTTCTCTCAAACATTTAGCTTAAACTTTTTTGTTAGCTTTTTAAAAGGATCTGAGTTGTTTTCAGACAGCAATATGTTTTAGTCTTGGCCCTGCTCAATTTGCTCAAATGTCCAAACAGAACCAATTTCTATTTTTTTAGAACAAGGTTGTTTAATCTATTATGTTGACATGTAAAATAAGGAAAAACTATAAAAAGTTTTCCTTTGCAAATTAACATGGTAGCCCAGCAAGTATGAGAAATATGGGTTCTTCTTCAGGCCAACAATGCCAATTGAAAAAATCCACTGGCAAATCAGGAAAATTCCTGCTCGTCTTGATTTTATTCTTGTTCTTCACAGTGGAAAAAACACACCTTCCTTACAAGTCTTTTGAAAAACCCCAACAAACCCATTTAACTCTACTGTAGATCCCTCATAGTCATTTACTACCAGCCCCCTCAGTGACAGGTAGCAACTCTAGACCCTCCCATCAGGCACATCATTTCCTTATGTTTAATAAACAGCTTTACGATTCTAACAAAGTGCATTGGTTTCTACACAAAATAAATACAAGGTTAACATTTCAGTTTTACTTTCTCTTAATCGACAACCCCAATAATAATAATAATAATAATAATAATAATAAATACCCAAAATCAATTAACAAAATCACATGATCATACAATAAATGAAAACATCCCACCTTCTTCTTCCATGCAATTAGGGAAGCAACTGTCTGATTGCAACAACTTTGATAAATAGCAGTGTGTTTAAAATGTATGTTTTTCCTGAATTGAACATGATAATGAGTTTACTGAGCAAATGTAAACTAACTAAAAGGAGAATTTGAGGGTGACATGACCCTATGTGTAAACTGTGTGTATAGGAACTGTCATCTAAATCAAAATCTGCTTGAAACCTGTGAAGGGGCAGGGATGCTCCATCACACTACAAAAGTTTAAAACAAAAAAGTAATGCAACCTGTTAGTGCTTGGAAATGTGTTGAAGAAAACTCTGCTACTGACACAACAAATTATAGCTCAAAATAAATGAAATGAAATGAAATAACTGAGTTACATTTATTTGGGAGTTTAGTAAAGGGTAATAGTTTGAATATTGCGGCCATCTTGAATTGGGTCAACTTGAAAAGAAAAGTAGCTGAAAATGTACATCTAGTAGTTTTTACAAATTAGTCAAATCTGTTTAGTGGTTCAACAGACATTTTGCTAACAGACACTTGAGCACAGGCAAATACAGGATCGACTTTGGTCCACATACAAATGTAACTTAAATATCTACCATAGTGGCAGCGATGAATTTCAATTGAATAGTTTCCTTAGAATGAATTGCAATCGTTTGGCAGGTCTCTTGCACACACACTCACTATAGCTTCCATATATYCATATTAGAGTTTTAAAACACATTATCACAATATTTGTTCTCATTAGTCTTAAGCACTTGGTTAGGAAAATAAATCTTCTCAATATTGATTAAATATAACAAATTGTATCTCACATTAAAGCTGATTTTCTTTCTGGTCGCAATTTCTAATTTCCTGTTCGTGTCTGCTTTATATAAATTGCTTTTGCTCCAGTAAAGCCAGCCAGATGGATGATGCTAGTGTGGCATTTTTAACAGGAAGGATTTCTGCTGTTATTGGAATGTGCATAAACTCAATATATGAGGAATGATTTTGATTATTTTTTACATGTGGCTATGCACACACACACACACACACACACACACACACACACACACACACAGAATGCCAGAGGCTTTCCTTACAGTCAAGAGAGCTAACGGTGGTCCTTCTGCATTCATAGCCTGAAGCTGGAGCTGCTTCCAGTATTTTGAAACACTGGAAATCCTTATTCCTCTTCAACTAGTTCAAAGGATTGTTCAAAACTACTTAACATAAGAAAAAAAATGAATAAACAAATCATGCTGTGCTAATCAATCCTTTGAAAACATCTTGACCTATTCAGAAGAAAAAAGGGGAGTCGTGTCCAAACTTGACTGATTTGAGCATCTGATAATTAGTAAATGTTACGGCCACGAAAAGAAGCAAGTCATCCATATCTGTCAACCAAGTAATTACTTATGCAAATTTCTAAATGTTCCAACTTATCAATTTAGTAATTTAAAACCTCCTTCTCTAATGGCTCCACGTTTTCCTCCCTCTGCTCTGTTTCACGTCTAACCAAGAGACGTTTTTTAATTGCCAGTTTTTTTKTTWTTTTTTTGCAAACTCTGGTACAGTCCATCCCCCAAGGAGCTGTGCTTTCTTTCCCCCCAAAATATCAATCACTGGAATAAGATTGTCCCATTAAAAGAGCTTTAATAGGCCTAATCACTGAGGCAGAAGATGAATAGGGAATCAATTAACCAGATTTGTGAAAGACGAGACACTGATGTAACTTCACTTTTCAATCAGGAAGTTTTCTAAAGATGATTGACAGGCCTTTGTCCTCCATGAAGGTRTACTGTTATGTTATATTTCCCTCTTAGCTAATGAAAATTACACTATGAAATTAGGTAACTATGTCGTACGTCCTTGAAGTAAAGACTAGCAGTAAATCAAAAATACATTAATATTATAGCAGTATCGTAGTGATGCTATAATACAAAATGACTCCAATGAAATGAAAATAATATATATAAAGAGATGTCACTCATTTTCCTGAGTGATGTTGAGAATATTGTCATAGCGATTGTTTTGAACTATAAAGCAATATTTAAAAGTAAGATTTCTGTTATATGGTATTCTAATATTGCACAGCTTTCGTTTAAAACACACTTTTACAACCAAAACAAAACGTTAATATTTTTGTTAGGCAATGTTATGGTYGGCTGTATTTGTCCTTCCAAAACATGAAAAACAATTTTGCAATTCTTCCTTCTTGACCAAAAGGTTCATGTTGACTGCTGTTTCCTGGACTGTGACTGTTTGTGAGAAATTGCAAACAGAGTTTTTGAATGAGTTTTCAAAATGCCTCAACATATTTTCTCACATGACTGTCAGGGTCTCAGTCTCTTGTCACAAGAATTTTGAACCTGTTTATATTTATTTGTAAAATAAGTTTCTATAAGTCATCAATCTATCCATCCATCCATCTTCTTCTGCTTATTCGTAGAAAGGTCGCAGAGACAAGCGATCCAGGAGAGAAACCCAGACTTCCCTCTCCCCAGCGACACTTTCCAGCTCATTCTGGGGGACCCCAAATTGTTCCCAGGCCAGAGAGGATACATAATCCCTCCAGCGTGTCCTGGGTCTTCCCCGGGGCCTCCTTCCAGTGGGATGTGCCCGGAACACCTCTAAAGGGAGGCATCCAGGAGACATCCTAATCAGACGCCCGAACCACCTCAACTGACTCCTTTCAATGCGGAGGAGCAGCGACTCTACGCCGAGCTCCCCTCTGATGAYGGAGCTTCTCACCCTATCTCTAAGGCTGACTGACCYCTGCCACCCTACGAAGGAAGCTCATTTTGGCCGCCTGTATCCGGGATCTCGTTCTTTCGGTCATGATCCACGCCTCATGACCATAGGTGAGGGTTGGAACGAAGACAGACCAGTAAAATCGAGAGCTTTGCCTTTTGACTCAGCTCTTTCTTCACCACGACTGACCGAAGCAACGCCCTCATTACTGAGGATGAGGCCCCAATCCGTCGATCCATCTCCCGCTCCATCCTACCATCCCTGCTGAACAAGACAACGAGATACTTAAACTTCTCCACTTGAGGCAGAGACTCTCCCCTGACCTGGAGGGGGCATTCCACCCTTTTCTGGTCAAAAACCATGGTCTCAGACTTAGAGGAACTGACTTTCATCCCAGCCGCTTCACACTCAGCTGCAAACTGCCCCAGTGCATGCTGAAGGTCTTGGACTTAAGACACCAACAGAACCACATCATCTGCATACAGCAGATGTCGTGGCACCATTTCGCCAGGGCAGAGATGCGGGAAATAAACAAAGTGGAAACTGTGTGGTCTCGGTCTCAGATTATTTAATAGAAAGATGCATATGCAAGAAACGAGCAGAGCAGAACAGACGTGAATCGAAACATCTGTCAAGCTCACGCTGACCCAGAAACAGGAAACAGACAATATATGAACATCCTGCTAACAAAATAAGAGCGTCAGAGATATACAGGAACCAATGATATAGTTACAAGTAAAATAGGCCATGAGATTACATGAGTACATACAGTATCTTAAGAATCATRAGAAACAGATTAAATAATGACAGTTATCAAGAGATACAGAACAGGACATGTCAAGGTAAATATGCAGTTAGGGAGTCATAAGATAYACTTCCATCACAGTCCCTCCTCCTGATTATCCATTAATCAGTAAAAAATATGGAATTTGCATATCTATAAGTAACCATAACTGCATCAACACCAATGGAAAAGGAACAAGTGCAATGTAAAACAGTGCAAACAGAGTCAAAAAATTCAAACATGTCAAAATAAAAAAAAAATACCTTAAGAGTCCAAAATTGAACAAGGTATCGCAAACACAAGTTCTGCCCCCCTCAAATATGACAGCATTAGCCAAGTATGTGCCCTCAGAATCTTATCTCAGATAATGTGTTAACTTAATAACAACTAGTTGTCAATAAATGAACCTTAAGTAATGCAAAATTAGGACAARGCAAGTTTGAAGAAATRCGGAAGGCATTTACTTCTAGCAAAGAGATTGKACAAGTTCAAAAGYAAATGATAAATGAAGACAATAAAACTTCATGAATAAATGTGGAAATGTCATTAAAATGTCCAAAATTCAGTTTCCACCTCATTCAGGTAAACTTTATTCCACCCCAAACAATCCAAAATCATAAAAAACAAAAATCTAACTCTAAAAATACCAGAGCATACATAAGGTAAACTCTGCAAACCCAGAAAAGTAAGTAGGTAAAAAAGAAAAAGAAAAAAAAAACGTAAAATGAAAGTTTTAAAATCACTTTAGTCAAAACTCACAGAGCCCATAAGGCATGAACTCAAATGTATGGATTACTGGCATGAGCTGGCTTGTGCAATGAAAAGAGAGAAAAAAACAGCAAAAAAATAACAAAAATTTCAACTAAAATAACAAACAAAAGCTAAATCTAAAAGTCTGAATAAATTAAACTAAAGAAATAGCACCCCCTCCTCTTGTTACACCTAAGCTAAGTCCAATGTTAAAGCTAAGGCCTAAAGCTAAAGTTCCTCTGTCATCAACCAGATGTAAAGACATCACACATCAGCTCCTGGACCTGACACAACCCAGACGGGAAAGCAGGACATCTCAACCCTATTTACATTATCTTCATGGTGTTTTGAGCACGAAATGAACAGAGCATCCCCACCTCATATTAACCACAAAAACTGGGAAAGGAAAAACAAAATCATAAAAGTAATTGCCGTTGGAAGAGCCTCTGAGGAGGATCAGCTGACAATCACCTAACTTTACCAGGAGCTGGACAAAAGGACGAAAAACTCTAGGAAATCATAAACCAGAGATAAGACCCTGTGGTTCCCAAACCAGACRCCTTCCACTCCACGACTGCGCCTTGAGATCCTGTCCATAAACACTACAAACAGGATCAGAGACAAGGGACAGCCCTGGCAGAGTCCAACACGCACTGAGAACAAGCTCGACTTTGTGCCAACAATACAAGCACAGCTCCTGCTTTGGTCATACAGGGACTACATTGCTCTTAGTAGCAACCCAGACACTCCATACTCYCACAGCACCCCTCACTGAATTCCCCGAGGAACACGGTCATAAGCCTTCTCCAAGTCTACAAAACACATGCAGACCGGAAAGTCAAACTCCCGTGATCCCCTTAGCAACTCTGCAAGGGTAAAGATCYGGTCCACTGTTACACGCCACATGACAAAAGCCACACTGCTCCTCTTGAATCCGAGGTTCGACAATCAATCGAAGCCTCCTTTCCAACACCCTGGAGTAAACTTTCCTGGGGAGGGTGAGGAGTGTGATCCAACGATRGTTAGAACACACTCTCCGGTCCCACTTTTTTAAAAATGGGAACCACCACCCCGGTCTGCCACTCCACAGTTGTCCCAGTCCTCCATGCAATGTTGAAGAGACGTGTCAACCATGACAGCCCCACAACATCCAGAGCCTTCAGCATCTCAGCATMATTTCTATAAGGAAAAAAACAACTGTGAAACAACTGCGTAACTAAATTGTCACTAATCAGAAGCAACAATAAGGTGTGGTTCGGACACTGTGAGCACCTCTGACCCAACTATAGACAAGAATAAGAATCGTTAATTAAGGTTGAGGTTCTCTTCCAACAGGTTCTGCATTTCCTCTCTGAAGTACCTCACTTGACAATTAATGACAAAATGAATAATGGACTGGAGAGAAGTAATGTATGGTCCAGATTCCACAGTTGTCATAAATAATGTACTACTATTAGGCAGCATCCTCCCAACTGTCTAAAATTCACAATTTTGTTGTACCTCATGTAAATGTCTTAATGATACCCTGCAACAGTGGTGGTAGTTACGTATACTTCTGGAATATTTCATAATGTGTGTTTTCTTGCGATTTTGCCTCCAGTATAGTTGCCAACAATCATTTAGGTGAGAAAACGTTAGGTAAATAACACAAGCAAGGAAATTATCTTACATCATCTGATGAATCACAAAACTTACTTTGGTGATTCATCAGATGTGGCGTCTTAATTTATCAAAACCTTTGCCAACTTGTGGAATTGAACTGATATAATGACAACATGATAAATCTCGTCCATAAACTTCCATCATTCAGGTCTTGATTTTTCTTTGAGGAAAAGAGAATGGTATAACCTCAAGACTTACTGTTTAAAGGTGACAGCTTTGACTTTCACAATAAATTCTAGTTCACAACATACTGTCACTGAAAAATAGTAACACTGGTGCAGAGAGTGTGTTTCAGAGAGTTGCATATATGTAGACATAATTATGTCAATTTGCTGACATTTGTCTAAGAGTGTCATACATAGTAGATGAATCATAGGATGCTGTTTTATGATGGAAGTGTCGAACACATGAGCTCCACTGCTCACATTAGTTTTAAAGCCATAAAAGCTGTCAACATATGTAATTTCTTAGTGTTTTTGTACACGTATATGAACTAAAAGTGATACAGCTAACAGCAGATGCAGCACTGAGTTGTGTGTACATTTATTTGCATTGCAAAACTGACATTGAAGCATTGCATTTGTTTTAGGATAGACTAGCTATTAGATCATTGGTCTGGTCAGATTTAAACTAAGTCTGTTGGCACAACATTCCTAGGCCATCCAGACTTTCAAAGTAAAAGAAAAAAAGTAACTGCCAATAAAATAGAAAGAAGTGCTTTAATTAAAGCAACCTGAACATTGTCATCACCGACTGAGACAAGTGGGATTTTAGTACAAAAATAAAGCAGTCATGTTTTGTGTTTGTGGTTTTTTTTGTTTGTTTGTTTGTTTTTTCAGAACATTTATCAGTAAGTTTTCTGTATAATTTATTTCTGCAGGTGATTCTTTTTAAATTTATTTTTAATTTATTTATTTTTTGACATTTGTGCTTTGTAATCTGTTTTGTCTGGTAATTTTAGGTTTGTTTATACATATACACAACAGTCATTTTCCTCAACTTCATTGTTAACGACATCTGCCATTCATCAGTAATCATCACAGCTGCATTAACTTGGTAATCAACTCTCTCCTAGYCAGCTGTCTCTTGTGTGTAAAGCTCAGCTTCAGTCCTGTATTTTTCACGTTTAGTTTTCACTTATTAAATGATTTTGGTTTATTATGTACCTGCCAGCTGCCTGGTTACCTGCTCTCTAGGATTTTAAAGATTCAAACATGAATCACTTCTTTTTCACAAAAAGGGAGGGTTTCTTTATCCGCATGTGAAATACATGTGAGGTTATGCAGTTCAAAGGAGTGAATTTCCTGGGTTTTTTTATTGAATGACTGGCAGGTTAATTTTAAAGCACTTAAAAATAAAATAAATGTTCTTTTCACCTGGAGCAGTTTCATTTTTGTTGCATTTTATCAGCTTTCATTGAGTTTTGGAAATGGCTTTTTTATACCACATGTGCAGCATTTTTGTGATTTCATTATAAAACAAGGAATTAAAAAAACTTTAAAGAATCTAATTAAAAAAGCCTTTGCAGGGTTTTAAAGTTGCACACAAAGTCTGCATTTTTTTTCTCTCTATATAAACACAAATATAGAAAAAAAGCAAATGTCAGTGTGGTCAGATATTCCTGGTGCACCGCTGCAAGCCTACCTGTCTCTGCTGACATTTTTTTTTACCAGCGTGGCTCYGGTCTACTTTTCTGCTTGGCTGTGAGTGGAAGGGGGAGGACAGAGCAACAGGAGATAGGGGGAGCAGAGACAACTGATGCATATTTCATCAAGGCATTGTGGACATTACAGATCGCCTGTTGAGAGAAAAGGGAGGAGAGGCGGACAGCACTCTGACTGCATGTTGGAGCTTTTCTTCCTGCTCATCTTATAKACAAAATTAAATAATTTTCTTTAATTTCTGCACACATCAGTCATTGATTCAGTCCTTAGAAGTAGATTTGTTGCTTAGATGCAAGCTGTTTTTTTTTTTATTTTTTTATCAGAAGTATAACTATGGCTGTGCTGGTGTGGAGCCTGGTTGTGAATGTCAGAACTTCACACAGAATTATAAATTACGCTGCAGTTATCCAGTCACTGGGTGGGCAGTGGAATGTRTTTACAGTATGTGTATAAACATTGCATAGTATCAAATACTCAAAACGAGAAAATTTCCTAAGAAAAATGTGAACATAACACCCCAAAAATGACAACACAATGAGGCTGTTGAGGTTCCGAAATCCTAAAACTGAAGAAATAGTTCAGTTCTTTTGAAAGGGGTTTATCAAGTTCCCAGTAGTCAGTATCTTACCTGTWGTACACAGTAGTCAGTCATCTCAGTTTGGAGAAATAAAGAAGGATTTATACGAGGCAGATGTCTGTTCTAAATCAGGTTGTTGTTGTCTTGAAACAACGCCAGTCTAAAATATTTCATAGCAGTTCATCTTCATGTTAATTTATAAACCTAGGCCTTGCTGTCACTTTTGATTTAACAGAGTTTGCAAATGTGTGGCGTTTGAAATTTATCTGGCTTAGACGTTTGGGTTCCAGGTTCTTTGCTGTCCCACAGACCTGTGACAT
>NW_013952811.1:135283-136264 GCF_001266775.1 Austrofundulus limnaeus
GTTGCAGTTTTATTTTAAATAGACCATAAGTGAATGATTTAGACGTGAAAAGAAGGATTTAAAAGCATGATATGATACATTTAAACAAATCCACATAATAAAACAGTCATGTAGTTTTATTTTTTGTACATAAATTTTGCTCTTCTGAAACTGAGAAGAAAATTTCTTCATGACTCTGGTTAACCTGTTCACAATAGGAGGGGTCCGATAGAAACCTTTAAAGTGTAATTTACCCCCAAATCAACTTTTTTAAACAGATAAACTGTCTCAATCGTGTCTTAAGGGTAATCACTTGCTATTTTTGACCTAAATTTAACATTTTCATCTAAAATAGATTAAATCTACAATATTGTGTCTAAAACGTCTCTGTGCTGCTCTCTATGGGTTTAAAATCAGGGATGTTTTAACAAGATTCTTCTCTACAGAGAGCATGGTCAGTGCATTGAGGTGTGACGTTGTACCTGAGGAAAGTCTGGATTGTCTTCAGTGTTGAAGCTCCTCTCAGATTCAGCTGTGGTCAGAGGAGATGTGATGAGAATCTTCAGCAGAGTCACAGTCTCTGAAGCTGTCCTGCAGATTGTTCTCCATGAAGAGCAGCTGGTACGGAGCCACATCAACACTGCAGCTCCTGAACTAGATCAGACTTCTTGGTCCTGTTCAGCACTGGGTGAGACTCCATGGTCTTCAGTGCTGCTTCAGAGAACTGTCCTGCAGGAACCTGTCTGCCTGCAGCAGTGTAGCACTGATCAGATGCTTTCTGAATGGCTCAAGATGATGTCACAAAYCTAAAACAATAAATGCACAAATTTAATTCAATATGGAGATGGTTACAAGTGAGTTTTCTAATATATGTTTAATATGAAAACAATTGATGTTATTTTAATAGCAACAAATTGTTGCACCTGTAAGGTAAACTATTATATTTTTGTTTTAAAAATGTATTTATTTCATTAAAAACAAAATAAACTCTATGCACAACAG
>NW_013952811.1:136339-139631 GCF_001266775.1 Austrofundulus limnaeus
TATATATATGATGCTTGAAAAACGTTGATTACATACTGTAACCCACTATCGGTTATGTGAGGTCAGCTGCAGGGCGGCCACATGCTGCGCCCCAGGCCGCCCTATTCTTTTGCTTTGGGGACTTAACTCCGCATGTCCAAAATCTTACAATGACTTGTCTATGGGAATCTGGAGCGGCGAACAGCTCGTGACCTGGAAGTGACTCAACACAAAAAAGCTCATGAGTAAAATAGAAGTTTACACATCTACAACTCTAAATTATTTATTTTACTTATCAGAAAACATACATACAACATCTTTTCGAAACATTTATAACATTTTGTTTTGTTATTTAATTTTTTTGTATGCGTGTACCAAAAATAGTGGTGGGGTGGCACCCTAGCGCCCCCTATTGACAGCCTCCACTGGTTGTGACTTGTGTGAGCAACCGCAGCTCAGAAGCTGCCTGATGGTGACAAGATATTTAAACACACACTCAAGCTCTAAATCCCCCTTAGAAACCAACTGGATGACTTGTGGCGCTACGTGCCAGTTTTCCACACTGTGGTCCGTGGTCACAGTATGATTTTATTTACTGCTTAAGTGCCCTTTTGTATTTGCTGTTCAAAGCAGTCTTCCGTGAGAGAACCTCTGGCATTTTTCAGCCGAGGATAAGGGGCAGCTACATCTCAGCGCCACTGAGCAGCAGAGAGCCTCTGTTCCGGTTGGCGTGCTCCGTCCACTGCTCCTCTGTGGGATTATGATCGCTTCATGAGATGTCAACAGGAGTTAATGAATATCTTCTTTCACAAAGCCAGGGTAATCCTTTCAACAAAATGCTCTCCTCCCTTCATTGATAAAATCTAACAGAATACAAGGAGGAAGACTACTAGCACCCAGCTCTCAAGCATAGAAGGATTTTTCACGCTTTGATGCTTAAGCTGCATTTCTTTTTGTTTTGTTTTTTTCTTTTTACTTCTTTTTTTTGCGACACTCAGAAGAAATTGGGTGCAGTTATTATTAGAGGATTTGTCGCTGCTGGTGACAATGAAACTGTCTACCTCCTTCCTAATCTACCCTCCAATCTGCTTTGCTGCTTTTGTCTCATTTTATCAGTGCATTGTTTTCTTTTTTTTCCCCCATAACCCTTTACATTTTGCTTTTTCCTCTCTCTTCCTTCCTGGACCTCATCTCCTCCAAGGTTTGAACAAGTAATTGGCTGACGTCTTTCAAATAATATCCTCTGGGTTAAAAACGCTTTCCAAAATCTTGGGAATACACACAGTCATGGGGAAAAGAATGTATGTTCTCTTTCAAATATAGAGTTTTATTTGGAGTCTGTCATTCTGAAGTTATATTTTTCACAAGTTAAAAAAAACATTTAAGACGTTTACCAGGAGTGGACGTCCCAACAAGTTCACCTAAAAGTCCGGCCGTGCGATGCTCAGAGAAACTGCACAAACCCTACAAGCTCCATTTCAGTCTCTACAAACCTCAGCAAACTGAAAGTTAAAAATCATGATACGTTTAGAAAAAGGCTTAACAAGCATTGCTTGTTCAGAAGGGTTGCAGGAGAAAGTCTCTGATTGAAAARAGTGTGGCAGCTCAGCTTAGGTTTACATCTGAATGAACCACAAGGATCTCTTTAAACCAAATAAGACCAAAGATGCATTGGCCAAAATGTTAAGTGTCATGTTTGACAAAAAGAAAGAAAGAAAGAAATAATAATAATAATAATAATAATAATAAAGTATTTTTAGCAGAAACATCTCATAGCAGCAGTCATGCCTGCTGGTAGAGAGCTGGGGTTTTCATACATCAACGGTACAATGAAGGTTGCATCAGGATGTTTCAAAACCAACTGAAGAAATTTATTGAGGGTGTTTACTACTGACTTATAAAAACACTACACATTGTATAGTCTTTTATTAGGTGAACAGTAATATCTTTTTATAATGTGGTTATCTCTGATTTAATTGATGATTTTATGTGCAGACTGGGTTGTGGGACTCTTGACCAGGGTTTCACACACTCCGGAGGCTGTTGGTTAGATGCATGCCTGATTTAAAACAACACATATAAAAACCGTGATTATACATTAGGGTGAGGAATAATGTCTGACATTTTGACTCTGTGTAGAGGTAGCTGCCCCTTTAACATATGTCATGAGGCAGAGTCAGGCTGCAAAGAGCTTTGTTACTTGATGTGTTTCCGGGATCTGGTCACTGCTTAGCTGTGGCCTATAGGAGGCACATTARAAAGCTAATCAATCCACAGCTGTGTCTGGATGGTTTTGTATGGCTCACTCAAACATTCACGTCATTATTATTAACTGGTGTTAGAGATGAACAGGTAAAGGGTAACGAACATTGCTTATTTTTTAACACAACGTTGCATGAAAGTGTGTGAAAATATGTAAACCTTTCTCAGTTCCGTGTAGGGATACATGATGGAAAGGAGCGCCAAATTATTTGTGTATAAAGCTTAATAAATCAGAAAATTTCTGTGTACATACTTTCACCATCTGTTCTCATGCACTCACCAGCTGATACTTAATATTTTTTCCAAAAAACRCACAGAATTGTCCACCTTTCAGTCCAACATTATTTGCACTGGTGGTAGTTTTTTACCCTTCTCTCTTTTGTATTGCATGACTAAACCTGTTATCCACACCTTATTGTATTTACTCTGTACATTATAACTGAGAGGAGGACAGCTATGTTCTCTGTGTGATCTCTGTCTTCTCAGTCCATGCCAGACCCCTAATGGCAACTCTWAACCACTTAGGAGACATCTGGAGCTGTCTTAAATATCTGGGAGCGATAACTGGCACTTCCACTTAAGTCTGAGAGTAAGAGTAAATTTAAGAAACTTTCAACACTTCAGTCTAAAATTCCACTCTAAGAAGTTTGATAAATACCTGGACTTGTTCTGCAKCCACAGTTCAGGGAACACCATCAAACAAACTCTTTCATTAACCAAAGCAGAAATGTGAAGTTTGTGAATAATATGAGTTGTTTGAACAGATCCTTACAACAGCGTGACTTCTAAAGCTTGGCCAATATTTGGTCATGCAGTAGAACAATAAACCCAAGTATGGCAGCAAATCTACAAAGATGAGTGTTGTTTAAAAGAAAGTATATGCAACACAGTTGTAAAAAAAGAGACCAAAACTGTAAATCTGTAAGATGCATTGATGATTCTAACTGTCTGGACTTACTCTCTTATACAAACACCCTAGAAACAAAGGGCCTCATGCAAGAACATGTTCGTATTCTTATCCTAAATTTCTCTTACTTTTGTTCGTACAAAG
>NW_013952811.1:140561-150082 GCF_001266775.1 Austrofundulus limnaeus
CTCGTACGCACAACTTAAGAACAAATCTGTGCGTACGAACGGTTCTTGCATGAGGCCCATTGTCACTGGCCGTTGTTTCCATCCAAATTCAATTTGAATTTTGTGCGAATTTTTTAAATTTTGGAAAGAGGAAAATAAAAAGAAGAAATCTGAATCAAACATGTTTCCATCAACTGGCTTGAAGTGAATCAATCAGACTACATGGCTGTATTAGACAGGAAGTAGAAGTCGCAAACTCGCAGGGATACACATCTCGGGACAGTGGAGAGAAGTTATCAGGAACGTGTTGCTACTATCGGGAAAATTGTAATTTTTCTGTCATGTCAACTAGTTTTGGCGATGTTACATGTTCTCTGGAGATGTAGAGAAAGAAATGCAATTCTCTTCACTTTATGGGAACAATATACATATAGTCTCTTTAGTGTAGTCAATTGAATATAGGTTAACAATGATTGGAAAATCATTATATTCTATTTTTATTTATGTTTTTCACACAACGCCCCAACTCCATTGGAATGGGTGTTGTAGAATTGAAAGTCAACATAGCCTTTTTGTTTGTTTTGTGTTTTTTATTTCTATTACAGTACATTTTAACTTACACATCTTTGCCTGAAGGCTGCGTTCAGTGTGAGCTTAATTAGACTGTCTTGAACTTGACTATTTCCCATTTTACATTTTTTTAATCAGTTGAACAGCAGCCCAGTGCAGTAATGGGTTCCACCTGTTGACTAATTATAGATGCTCAAACAGTCACACTCGGGCATGTCAGAAGATTTTAAAGTGAGTGACATGCCAACGTGATTATAATCATAGTTACAGTACATGAATCTGTTTTTAGATGACATAAAATGACAGCTTAATTGCACTCATTTTGTGGGAACTGCTTCTGAAGACAGTCAGCAGCTGTGGGCTAGAAAGCTAAATCGCAAATACAGATATAATAGTGACTAGAAAGAAAGAAATAATTAAAAATTTGAATAAACATAAACAAAAAGACATGCCAGTTGGTTAATAACGTAACATTTTCAAAATGCATGATTTGATCATATTTGTAAGGGTCACCCCGAGGGGGAATAAACATTCCCACCTGTCTTTGACCCTGATCTCAGAAGACCATTCTCAAAAGAGACGGTTTATTTTGTTTAATAAACAAAATAATAGTGTTCTTTACATTTTTGATTTATACTTTCTTTTAGCTACAAGTTATTATCATTTTAAAAATCAAAGTTACATAATGAAAATAATGACAATCCATCTTCTTGCATTATACCTGAAAAAAAAGAATATTGTTCCAATGTTTCTTTATTTGTTTTACACAAAATTTTTTAATCAACTATTATTTTACAGTAATGGTAATTATGTGTTTTTCTGATATATTTTTCAATTTAACTAAATTGATCATTATGATTATGAGTTCAGTGTGTCTTATTATGAAATCTATGTGTAAAAATATTTGTATTTGAATCATAGACAAATATTTTAAAATTTATTTCAGTTTAAATGATTCTCTTATATTTCATTGAACTTTAGTTCATATTCATTCAGTGTTAATCCTGGCAAAGTTTGAACTTGTTTTTCTGAGCTGGTGCAAAATGCCATGGCGAATATACTGGACTAAACTTTTCATTCTGCCTGTAACTAACCCAAGGTCGAGGTCACGTTCCTAGCTCCTCTCTCTTTAGAGTTAACCCTGGGACAGAGCCCACGACAGACAGAGAGAAAAAGAAAGAGACGAGGAGAGACACCTTTTTCTCGTCTGCCTAAACTGTTAATTCCTTTGCAGGAAAATCAGCCTTTGGCACTGATGTGATTTTTATGCCAATGATATTTACAGTTTTAAGTTAGCGTCCGTGTTATGTAGGCTACAGTTTCCATAAAGATAAAGATTTGGCAACTGTTTATATCCTAAGCTAACACAGTCCATGTCTGTGGACTTTAGTTAAGGAACTTGCTCAAAGGGGAAAAAATAGTACAAGTAGGTGTGGGTACTTAATTATTCCGCTTCCACATTTATAGTGCAACAGTCAGGAAATTCAAACCGGCAACCTACCGACCAAAGGCTTGCCTTCTCTAAACTCTGCGACACCACATCCTCTCCTGTTTTATTAAATTGATTGTTTTACAGAAAATCATTTTTATAAAATCATGTATAGAAACAACAAACAAAAATTAGTTTGATCTTTTCATTATCTGTACCTGGTTAATCCTATTTATAATCACAGATTTCTCCTGCTGTTAAAGATGCAATATCATGTAAAATCAACTTTTTTGAGTCTTATATCATGTTATAATGTTATACTCTCATAAAAAACATGCCCAAAGCCTTGCTTTNATATCATGTAACATCAACTTTTTTGGGTTTTATATGATGTTATAATATTATACTGTCATAAAAACATGTCCAAAGCCTTGCTCTGACTCATTCATCATGTTTGAGAAATCCTGCAGTGTTTTTATGAAGCCATGCTGAGGAGCAAAACGACAGGTGGGGACCAGAAATGACCCTGGGACGTGCCTTTAAGCCGAGCTTCCTCATCACGGAGCCCACCTCCCCACCCCCCACCCCACACACCCCGCCCATGACTCCTGCAGGCAGTAACATATCAAAGTGAAAGTGAAAGTGAAACTGTCTGCTGCTCTTAACATTAGTTCGCACTCAGTAAAGCTCTTTTCAGATCCAAAATACCTTGGAGGAAATGTATTTTCAGACGCCAAGTAAACTGCATCATAGTGCGTGTGTGACCCCACCTCTGCACGCACTGAAATGGGACGGGACAGAAGTGGAAGGTGGTTCTTAAAGAGACAGAGGCCAATTTCAAGGTGTTTAGAAGAGGAAGTGATGAGAAGATAAGTTTATTTTCCATTTAAACATAAAAACAGTGTTTTAATAACAGCTAAAGGTGTCATAGATATTTTATTATGGTATAGTATTTAAATGTATGCCTGAGAAACACACATTGCCCCTTTAACAGCTTTACAACTTGGACAGGTCTCAAGTCCTTCACAAAGCAGCATACAGAAACACAGATCAATAAAACACATACACACCTGAAGGAGAAAGGACCTTCAGCTGTTATATAAATCCAGGTTTGTCTAGCTTTGCTGCCTGTGTGCATTGAAGTATCTCCAAAGAGTCTAACAATTAATCACATCATTTAAATGCAGAAAATCTAAAAATGAAAATAAAGTATGAAAAAATGTGACAAAGAAAATGGGAGTCTGAAGTGCATGTGTCAAACTCAATCCCCCCAAACCAAATTCGGCCCACCGTAGCATTGTGTGATCCGCACAAGCTTTAAAATACATATTAATGTCTTAAAATAACCGTATGCTGCTGCAGAAGTGGCCGTAAACTACATTTCACGTAATGAACGTCAGTTATTTAATCTGCAAAATGACAGCATCCCACCACTAGCTGGAGGTGTGCAGGGTTCAAAAATAACCGGTAGCCAACAAAATTTGCTGTGTATGTATTTTCCATTTCGCTGCATTTTCACTGCCTGCACTTGCTGTGACTCAGTTATACTGGGAAGTGGGAATCTCCCATTTACGAGTCATGAATGGAACACCACTGCCCCTCCCATGGGAATTTCCTGTCAATTTAAGATGACAGCTATACTCACCTCAACTCAGTGAGTAAAACTGTCTCGCTTTTAATAGTATTTTTGTATTATTTATTTCATTATTTTCAGATAACACAGCAAACCTGGGCATGATTAGCAATAGAATGATGTCAAACACTCCTGTTAACGTGTCAAGCCAAGAGGTTGAACTAATTTTCGAAGACCGTCCTGTTAGCATCTTCGTGTATTTTAACAGATAATTAAGGTTTGATCCTCTTTCAGTTCACTTCATTACAAGGACTTGAATTTACTTAATGTGAGCAGAATTGGTCCAACCTCTCTGACATATTGATCCCAGGTCGGCCCTCTGTCCTCTAGGTGTAATTTTGTCTGGAATCACAGTCTAATCAGATACCAGCGTCCACATTACTGATTTAATTACAGTCATTGTATCATTAGTTCACAAGTCTTTAAATGAAATGAGTAGAGTCTCCAGCTGTATTTCCTCAGAGACAACAAATTTAGTCTTGTGTCATTTCTGTTATTTTGTCATCGAAAAGGCCACGGAAGTAGCAGTATCCTGGGACTCATCAGTACTTTGGTATATTTAATTACAACTGATTGAACACAGCAGGAAGAATAGTAAAAGAAAGGAGTTTTGCTTCCCAGATTAGTGATATGTCTTTGGGATTAATTGTGTTTTAATTCCCTTGATGTCTAATTTGATAATGCCTCCAGATTAAACGATGTGTTTTGGCAAACATAATTCCAGCCCCATTGTTTTGAGAAAGAATTATGCACGGCCAGTCCTTGTTTTTAGCGCACAATCAGTAATGTGTAATTAGTTTAATCAATATTAGTGCAATAAATCCTCCCTGTGCGGAGCCTGTGGGGCTCCCTGAGAAACAAGGTTAGAAAAATCAACATTTTACCCCTTAACTGTTTCCTCGCTGACGGACATGGAAAAATGAATTATATTGTGCATAAGTTCAAATGCTGAGAACAGCTGTATGTTTCCAAAACCTTTCTTCATTATTTATATTCTACTACCCTGCACGCTTTCATCTTAGCCTCAATGATACAAAAGCTTGTTATATTTTAATGTGGCCATCATGTGTGCTTCCTGACATCGTCGACAACAGTGGGAGGGATCTAAGTTAAGCATTGTCTAATCTGTCGTAGGCTGCTTTCCATCTGTCAGGATCTGCAAAGTACCAGAGAGAAATTTCAGACCTCTTGCCTCTTCCATCTAGGATTAATTCATTCAATTCAAAACCATTGTAGCACTGATTGTTTGCTGGCTTTTAAATGTATTTTCAGCATTCTGGCTTTGAAGACGATAGAAGAATATGTTTGACAATAAAAGTAAGGTTTATGGTTTATTTAAATGGACCAATGCACACTATGCATGCGCACATCCAGGAAACATGCCAGATTTAGCCAAATAGGCTAATTTTAATCTGCAGCCAGATAACTATTGTTTTATAGATTTAGCAAACAAATAAATAAAAAGAAAAGGAAAAAAAACATGAAATGTTCTTAAGGGTACAGGAGTCCAGGTATGTCCTATATGAAGCATGTAAATTCCAATGTTAATGCTTTCTTTTATGGTACCCTTAATACCATGTAATTACAAGGTAATAAAAATGTAATTAATGTAATTACTACCTTATTACTATGTAATTACGTGGTAATTAGGGTGCAAAAGAAAAACTACTGTTAGTAAAACTACCTTTATTGGGTAACTACAATCAAATTACTATTCAATCGTAACTCAACACTGTATTTATAACCAAAAGGATGCAACTAATTTTTGGGGTTAGTGGTTAATTGCAATAAAATATAATTTTAAAAATGTCCAAATTACCTACTACTCATTTTGGTGTTACATAATGAATTGTAATACATTACCAGGTAAGTGCTACATTACTGCAGACAATTAATTACATTGTAAAATTGTGCTGTAATTACCACATAATTACATGGTAATAAGGGTACCGTAAAATAAAGTATTACCATTCCAACAAATTCTTAATTTTGCACTCAGCCTTTGTGTGACTTTTGTTAAGTGTGAGTCAGATTTTATGAAAGTGTTTTGTAATTTTAAAATGAATCCCATTTATGAAAAATCTATTTATTATTAATATTAATAACAAATGAACATTTTTTATTATTAAACATTTTTCACGATATGTCGTATGAGCATCGGCATTGCAACGTACATGTGTACTCCATGCCAGTGAAGATTGTGATAACAGGATAATTAGCCAGGTTGTAGCGTTAGCAACTCAGTGCTCCACTACCCAGGGCTGGCCCAATATGGTAGGCAAGACCTTTGCCTAGGGTCTCAAGCTGAAGGAGGTCCCAGGAGGATGGAAGTGGCCAAATGCAATGTTCATATGAAACACAGTTCATTGTAATGACTGGTGCACTCGCACCATGCCTTTGAGTGAAAGAGGCTCCATGACAGAACACATGGCAGTTTAATTTGGCCCACTTACTAAACTTTAATACAAGATATGTTGTTGTTAGTGTGGTTGGTTACCATTTTTTAGATTTTTTTTTATAATAAATTATTATAAATCTGAAAGTTGCCACAAACACTAATGGTAGGAAGTGGCACCATTGCTCCTCTCTGAACCCACCCTCCAGTCATTAAAGGGATCCACGATTAGTTGTAACATTAGACTTTATTTGATAAACATATATTTTAACTGTAAAATAAAGACCGTAAAAATACTGTAGGATGTTCAGTTTTTAACATTTTTTCAAGTTAAAAAATATATCACATGAACGGGGCCATTTTATTTACACGCAAAGCATTCTGGGTAAATGATTATGTCAACTAGGTCATTGATGTGACGCTGCTAGCGAACTATATCCACCCTAAAGGTTAATCTTGGACAATATCTGATGATTGACTCTTTTAAATGAAACCAGAGAGCGTTGACAGAGAGGAGAAGGTAGAAATGACTCAGCCTGGAACTGAAAATATAGATGGAGGACAACAGAGCTGCTTCATGGAAGAAGAACCTCAGCTTAGCCTGTTAGCTTTAGCATTAGCCCCGACCCTATCACCATATACATGTATTAGCTCAGAGCTACACATTCACCTCTCGTCATTGAGGTCCTCCATCTACATGACAGAGAGGAGAAGGTAGAAATGACAGCCTGCAACTGTCAGCTAAACTCAGTTTAGCTTGTTTCTCGCACTAGCACCAAGCTAATACATATATGTGGTGTTAGCGTTGGGGCTAACGCTAAAGCTAACAGGCTAAGCTGAGGTTCTTCTTCCATGAAGCAGCTCTGTTGTCCTCCATCCATATTTTCAGTTACGGCTGAGTCATTTCTACCTTCTCCTCTCTGTCAACGCTCTCTGGTTTCATTTAAAAGAGTCGATCATCAGATATTGTCCAAGATTAACCTTCAGGGTGGCTATAGCTCGCTAGCAGCCTCGCACCAATGACTTATCCACGTCATCATTTACCCAGAATGCTTTGCATGTGAATAAAATGGTTCCGTCCATGTTAAAATAGATATTTAAAAATGTACAAAACTAAACCGTCTACAGTATTTTTAAAGTCTTTATTTTACAGTCAAAATATAATTTTATCAAATAAAGTCTAATGTTACGACTAAGCGGGGATCCCTTTAAAAACGTTGCAGAACTCCTCTACTTATGTTCTTCATATTGCAATATACATCCCAGGGTTAGAAAAAAAAGTACATTCCTTTTGCCTGCCACAATGAAAAGCAGCTGATCATGTAATTGTGGGCCATGTGCATTCCTTCAAGGCATGCTACTTTTGTTTGATGGATAAAATAAAAAAAGAAAGTTAGTGTTAAAGTCTGTAAGACCAATTTATCACATTTTGATTCTCTATTTTTTTTTGCAAAAAGGAAAACATTGCTCTTTATGCTCTGCACTGCAACAACCTGAAGATTTACAAAACCAGTCGAATTTCCAATAATCAAACAACATTGTCGCCTGATTATATTTAGGTACTTATGCAGCCAAAAGAGAAAACAAAAATGGCAATGCATGATTGTGTCCTGAAGTGTCTAAAACAACAGAAGCAGATCCATTTGGACCTTTACAACATGGGGTCTCAGTGAGTAAGACCTACTTGAAATTTAATTTTCAGCCTGCTTTGTCCATTCGGACCATACAATTCAAACCAAACACAGCAGAGCGTTAAACAGACCATGGCTTCCTGACCTGTGTTTCAAATCATTAATAAGTTATTGTGATGGTGTAAAAACAACACACATAAAAGCATAAAATGTTTCCAAAGCAGTTTGCTATTTATACACATTAGCATGTTGGTACTTAACACTCCAAGTGAGACTGCAAATGTGTCTTATTTTTGTCTGCCTTGCATAACACGTAGTGTAACTGTTCTTGGAGCGCTCACCGCTCAGAGCTGCTGAGATGATCTGAACAAGGACGTCTTGTACCCTTATCTGACAGAACCAGTCAGGGACGGGTCACACCTTCCTCACACAAAACATACAGGCAGTAAAGAGTCTATATCAGACAGCAAATCTAAGACACCCACCACCACCCCAGGCAGAAATCGAACCTCTCTGTGACAACAAATGTTCAGAGATGGATTTTGAGAAATCTGGCCACCAGACTGAGGAAAAAGTAAAGTAATTTTCTTTCAAGCAGTGGCTTCAGATACAGTGAAGGAGGAAAGTGATTAAAAGCCTAGCTTTATTTGAAGGAACACCGCCTTTTATGTCAGAGCTTGAAACTACTCATCTTGTGTTGAATGATGACAGAGTTGAACGCATTTTGTTTAAACCTTGAAACAAAGGGTAATCATGACTTCATGTGATATTGCCAGATGCCCTGCTCAATACTACCACATCAAACTTTAGCTCAATTTATGTAAGCTTAACTGAGTTATAAGACTATCTCAAGACAGACTAAGGTGTCCTCTCACCGCTCGCATTAACAAATAACTGATTTATTAGCAAGGGAAAATTGATGGTGATGCACGGCAACTCTAGTTTTTAGTTAACCACAATGATGATGACTAAACRAAGTTAAGTAGGTTTTGAAAATGATACGAGGGAGATGTCAGTGCGTAAGAGGTTTAGAATATTTTTATAATCATTGTGCAGTTTATTTTTAGTCTGTCATTGAAATGCTGTGACTGAGTTGTGATAAGAACAAGTTACTAAAGGTCTATCTAGTGGCAGTCTCAYACTGAAACACCGTCAGACACAATGTTTCTACATCTGAGTTTGTACTTACTTGTTTGTGAACTGGGTCACCTGGATAAGTGAGGTCATATCCCCTCCTTCACTGTATTGTTAAAGAACGGTGCCAGTTGCCAGTGACCTAAAGTCCTACTTGGCCTAAAAATCTGTGAAGCGAGATTCAATATTCAAGTCTAACTTTGAATCTGTTTGTTGTGCATAATTTGAGCTTGTACTTTAAACAGTTCTAATTGTTTCAAAGTTTAAATACAAATTGGTCCGTGCAACCATTTTGGAATTGTTTTAAGAGTATTTGGCTACTGTTGATTAGYTGTGTTGTACATCATGAATTTCATGTCTCCAAAAGTAAATAGGGTGTAGATGTTGTTTGCCTGAATATTTCAATAAACATCTTCCAGTGGTTCAGGAGAAATTTTGGTAACAATCTGGGTTGAATCCAGCAGTTTCTGCATGCTGATGTTTTTAATTAGATATTGCACATGTTAGTAATTATACTTTTTATTTTTTAGATTCAGATTGCCTTTGTCAACTTATCAGAGATGAACTGCATGCATGAAAGTACATTGCAAGCTAGGTTACAAACAGAACCAACTACATAAACTATAAATTGAAAAATCTATAATATTATATATATATAGAATATGTCCATCCATTTTCTGTATGCGCTTCTTCCTTTTCAGGGTTGCGTGGGTCACTGGTGCCCATATCCAGCAGTCACGGGGTACACCC
>NW_013952811.1:150301-155155 GCF_001266775.1 Austrofundulus limnaeus
TATATATATACAGTATATAAAGAATAAAAGAAAAATACAGAATTAGAATAGAATAGAAATGAATTATGCCCAGCTACACCCAATTCTAGCATAATATCTGTGACATTGACTGAATTAGGGCCAATTTGTGTTTCTATGTTGAGTTGCCTGTGGTGGTCATTTAAAGTGAGTTGGCTCTAGATATTAATCTAACGATTTCATAGAAGTTTGATTAAAATCCATTTAGCATTATTTCACAAGATATTTGGCTAACAGACGGACAAGTTTACAGCAAATTGCACAAATTTTGCACAATGTTAGCCCTCAGAAAATGTGTTGGAGAACGAGCGTTGAGTTTTAGGCATTTGTGTATTGTGTTTTAGGTCRGTTRGCTGTGGAAACCATCTTGTATAAGTMTGTTGATTCAAAGGTTTATCAGTTGTAGATGGTTTGGTGTGGGGATGCATAAAGAAGCCATGTCTGTGGGGGCCTCATAAGTGGGCTCATTGCTCTATCAGTTGTAGCTACACATCCAGTGATGCAGACTGCAGATAACTTTCTSCATCAGTCTTTGTCAGCTGGTAGTGAGATCTTTTGGTTACAGAGAAACTCAGTCAGACACAGGCAAAAACATTATCACCTGCCTTTCACCTTTTGGCAGTGGGCATTAATGAAACAGGAAAAAGAAACATGGATAATAGATGTTTTTATTAATCACTTTCAAAGTCATTGATCCAAATCATAGATAAACAACGTTAGATCTCAGAAGAGAAGCTGCCTGTGTGGCTGATGGAAATGAAACTATAACACAAACTATTTCCGTTTCCACCTCCACACRTAGCACCTATTAATTTACTATCAATCTATAAACCACTTGGCACAGCCGGAAAATAAATTAACTTAATTTGATTTGGTTGTTTGTGTTGCAGCATGTTTTTCCCAGGCAGATAAATGCTTTCAGCTMAACTTTAAACAGATTGTGGAGATAAGTATTTGTTTTTATTAGGCACTGCAACAGAAAAGGCCTAAGAAGACAAAAAAAATTGAAGTGAGAATAACTCGATGATGCATAAAAATAAAATTTGTGTGTAAATATTTCACAAAATTATGAATTACAAAAAAGACTGTGTACACATAACGGAACAACTGAGCCACAACAAAATTGAGAAGAAAAATAACAAATTAAAACTGGACTTTTGCTGTATTTAGAATATTTTTGAGTGCTTTTTTCGGCTAGATGTGTTGACTTTACTTTTTTTTTGCTGAAAGTGCAAAGCAAGTTTAAATTTACAGACTAAAACCTGCAACACCTTTAAGGAGGGGTAATATTTCAGTTACATAATGAGGAAATATTCAATTAAAATCAATTCAAAATTGCTTTATTGATCCCAGAGGGAAATTAGATAATAATCTATAAATTAGACAATTAGAAATATTGAAAGTTACTGTGGTTGTACATTAAAAAAAGTCTGTTAAAATTTACTCCCATCTATTATACTACCCCACGCCCCTCACACACACATACTATGAATGATTTTTGGGGTTAAATTTCTTGTATTATACATGCATAAATATGATAAATAAGTTCTGGATTAACCCAGTTCAATTTGACTGTCATGCCTAATCAACATTAAACACATTAATTGCTATAACTTATTGTTTTTAGTAACACTGAGCTAAGATTCAGGTTGGTAGCTGAGAGTCATCTTTAGCACACGTATTGTGGGCTAATGCATCTTCCAAGATCTTGCAATATCTTGTGAGATTGTGCATGATGACATTTACGAGGTTTGACCAAAACAGCAATAACGCCGTTCTCTAGCATCATAAATGATCTTAGTTTAATGAAAGGCAAAGGTGATGTGCATTCATTTGCATCCTAAAAATCTAATAATATACTSTAGAATCATCTTCCTAACTATTTGTGTCAAAAACATAGCGTCTCAAGTTTCCTAACTTTCCCATTTAMATCACCAGCTGCACCTTCTGCACTACTTTATATTCCCAAGTCATTGATTTCAAATTTAAGAAACTCGCTTTTTAAGACTCTCGGAAGCKCCTGCTTGCACTCCTCTTGCTCGCCCGCTCCTTCAGCTCCACCACCAAAGCCTTCGTCTCTTCCACCTCTGCTCTCAAAGTCTTTTACTTTTTCATCACTCCATCTCGCTCCCCACTTCCCTTTCCCTGTATCCGTATGAAGCTGTTCCAGTGTGTGATCAAAGGCACGGTGTGCTGGAGTTCGTTCCTCCCTCTGACAGAAGCTCAGAGACAAGGGAAACAAAGGCCCACAGTAGTCTGCCACAAATAACCTCTTCACGGCACAACCTTTGCTCACAGACATGCACAAACACACGCATTTCGACTCAACCTATGGTAGTGGAAGGGGAAGGGAGTGTGACAGAGCTGCATGAGGGTGCTGAGTGGATCCTGCCACTTGTTGGCTCTCTATAGCGATCCCCAGCATAAAAGGATGCAGCTTCTAATTATCTCCTATTCACAACAAACTGACACGACACTTAGAGAATGACTTGAGTGAGAGGGGAGTTGGCTGCCGGCTTTGTGGTGTAGAATGGGAATTTGAAAATGCGGTACAGCTGAAATGACAGCACTAAAAAAGAAAGAAAGAAATCATGTCCCTTCTTTCCAGAGGAAAGGTATTCTGTTAAAAATAAAATAAAATAAACTTTGTTGTTAAAATGCTGTTGTCACTTACCTGTTTTCTGTTTTTTCATCACCATTCACCACTACTGATCTGATTTACTGTCTTAGCATGGATTTAGTTTTACTGTAGACTGTATTTAAAGGTAGCATTGCAGTTTGGTGATGTTGATGGGTYGCAAGCTTGAGGTAGTCATTGCAAGCAAGGGTTATGCTGCCAAATGTTAAATTTTATCTACTTTAAGATCAYTTTCATTGCTTTTACTCACCTAAAAATCATGTTGTTTAATACAAATGTTGAAATGTCCTAAGTTGTTTAACGTAAATACCAGGAAAYAAAAGCTGACATTGAAATTCTTGTCTCATGCTCATCTTTTGATCTTAAACACAWRTATATTCAAYATACAAAATAAAGGGCTTGWCTTGCAGTTCTAATACTTTTGGAGGGGATAAGTACTCATCAAAATACACCTTTGGGGCGATTGTGGCAGAGTGGTTAGAGGAGTCGTCCTGGAACCGGAAGGTCATCGGCTCRATCCCCCGTCCAGCTGTCTCAGTTGTTGTGTCCTTYRGCAAGACATTTCACCCCTAATGCCTCTCATGTGTGTCCCATCAGTGTATGAATGTGATTGGCACTGATTAGTCTCCATAGATGATTGTACATGTTAGCTTTGTAGAGACCTAATAGAGTGCTGTGYGAATGGGCAAATGATGAAACAGATTATAGTGTAAAGCGCTTTGAGTGTCCTGAATGGATAGAAAAGTCCTGTACAAGTACAGTCCATTTACCTTTAACACTCTAAAATTTACAGAATTCAAAGATGGTTCTTTACTTACTGCATGTCTTTTTTGATTTGAGTTTTACTTTTCAGTGTGCTCATCCAAAACAAAGTGTAAAGATATCAGTATTGAACATTTCAAAGCTGCATCCCTCCCTATTCTACGCTTAACTCTCAAATTAAGCCTGGCTGTTGTAACAAATCCACCGTCCTGTGCCATTTTCAGCCACTTGTAGCTGAAATGTTGTTGTATTTTTTTTCAGTTATGATCCACATTTCATGACCTTAGGTGAGATTTTGAAGATAATTTTTTTTTCTTGATTCAGCTCTTTCCTGACCATGAACAATCAGAGCGACACCCTCATCATTGAGTCCCATCCTGCCATCTTTCCTTTACTTATGAACAAAACCTCTATATATTTGAACTCCTTTGCTTTGCACAGAAATTCACCCCTGACCTGAAGGGAGCATTCATCCTGTTGTGAACCATGACCTCAGATTTGGAGAAGCTGACCAGTCACTTTAGTAGAACCATATTCACTGTATACATTCACAAAAAGCAAACATGAGATCTTGAAATGCACAATCCTCATTGTGATTGTACCTTCAGTTTCTGTCCATAAACACCACAAACAAATTAGAGAGAGCAATATCAAGATAACAAAACTTTTGTCATTATGCGTTAGCACAATCAAATTTTGTTTGGTTATCTCAGCTCAGTATTTTCAAAAGGCCTGTACATTCTAAACAAAAATAACAATCAAGTTTAGGTAAAAGACCTATAGAGCCTGAGCAAACAGTTTATATAATGTACAAAGTTTGACAAATTAGCAGCAGTTGTGTGCAATAATGTAAGTCATTCAGCAGTATTTAGATGTAGCATAATTCAGTGTGAACAGTGTTTGATTGAATGAGCAGAATGTTCAAGTTAAATGGTCAATTGGTCAATTGACACATTCTCCTGTGAGAGTTGTGGCAGCGTGGGGGTAGCGTCCACGGTCCTGAAACTGTTTCAATCTGCTGTTTTTGTGTTTAATATTCTGTATCTTTTTTCAGAAGGTAGAAGCACAAACAGTCCATTTTCAGAGTGGATGGCGTCTGCAGCAATATGTCTGGCCTTCCTCTGTATCCGTTCGATCGTCCGTCCGGTTAGGATCATCTCATCCTCATCTCATTAGGATCCTCATCCCAGCTGCTTCACACTCAGCTGTGAACCGCTCCAGTGAGAGCTGGAGATCACGATCTGATGAAGCCAATAGGACCACATCATCCGCAAAAAGCAGAGATGTGATCCTAAGGTCACCAAAACGGATCCCATCAACACCTTGGTTACACCTAGAAATTCTGTCCATAAACAGAATTGGTGACAAAGAAACGAGTCTGACTTACTACCGGCAATGCGGTCCAAGCTCTGGCACCGGTCGTACAAGGACCTAAC
>NW_013952811.1:156188-162686 GCF_001266775.1 Austrofundulus limnaeus
GTATTTAGTCCTTTATGTGACATTAGAGAGATTGCCAGCCATAACACATGACAATGTTTCCACTGCAACTGAAAAATCATGAAATAATAATGATAGTATGCAATAATTTTATGTTTGCTGCAATCACTCAATTATGTCATACCACTACATCATTGCAAGATAGGTGTCCACACTGGGATGCAACTCAGAACTGAGCATGTTTCACACCTCTAAAATATAATGCCACTTTCCTCTACAGCCTTCTGATATTAAAGCAGAAACACTGCATATACTGTGACCTGAAAAGTAATGGTTACACTTTCAGGAGGTTTTGCAACACACTTTGTTGTACAGAACCCACTTTCTACGTGTCTCTGAACAAACACCCACCTGCACTTCACTTTCCCTGAAAAAAAATCCAAAGTCCATTTGAACTCCAGACTGCCAGTACTCTGCATTATGCAACAGTTTTGCATTCATCGGCAGCCAAATTCGGGCTTTCAGATCACATACCTGCCTCCATCTGAAACCTGCAGTTTCTAAAGCCTCTGAATGAGGCTGGAACTAAAAAGAGGAAAGGCGTGTTGTGAGGGAGGGGGAGTTTGGAATGATTTGTTCCAATTTGGCCACCAGTACGAATGGAGCTTAATAAGGTATGTGCTTTGTGCAGATGTCCGGACGTGAAGTGCACTTTAACAAGGACTGATTTATTTTTATTATTTTCACCCGCCCGTGAAGGCAAAGGAAACTGGCCATTTGGTGTCAACACAATTCAAGATGGCTGCCACAGCCAACTGACCTCAGGAAACAATAATAACCTGCAGTTTTACAGCTATTGATATAAAGGTTGGTGTGTTGGTAGCTGAGTGCATTCAGCCACACATACTTTGAGCACAACACAAAGTGTAGAAGATTTGCTTAATATCTTCTAGAGTCAATCCTATTTAAGATGGCTACAATAGCTAATCAACTTTAGCCTACACAAAAGTATAAATCAATGACTTTTACAGGTACTGGTCTAAACTTTGATGTGTTAGTAGCCAAGAGTCATTCAGAATCAGAACACACTCTCTGCTTTAAAAGGTCATGCAGGATATCACAATATTGTTACAGATTTATTTTCAAGCTCTAATCCAAATAACTAACTTCTCTCAACAGAATGTGATTGCACTCTGGGATAAAGGCAGCAGGAGATATGCATTAGTTAAAGGAAGGCTTAGGCCAGGGGTGTCCAAACTATGGCCCGCGTACCGTTTTTATTGGCCTGCAGCAAATTCTGAAAATATAATTGAATATGGCCCGCACAAGAATTTTTAACTCAAGTCCATTGCACTTCTCAGTTTCAACACTGGATGGAGCCAGCCACAGAAACGAAATTATAGAGAAGAAGAGAAGAGAAGAAGAACCTTTTTGTGATTGAGACACTCCGTTTGAGACTTCTGAAATGGCGGTGCCAAAGAAACGAAAAATAGCGAGTGTAGGAGATTTCAAACAGAGTGGGAAAATGAGTATTTTTTCAAAGAAATCAACGGAAAGTATGTATGTTTGATTTGCAATGAAGATGTAGCTGTGATGGAAGAATATAATGTCCGTCGGCATTATGAGACCAAACATCAGAGCTACACTTCGTACACTGGTGCCGAACGAACACAGAAAGTCAAGCAAATGGCAGCTAGCCTGCAAGCTCAACAGCAGTTTTTTTGTGTGTGTGCTAACAAAATACAGGAAAATGCCACAACAGCAMGTTATGAAGTCGCTAAACTTATTGCCCAGCACGGCAAACCGTTTTCAGACGGTGATTTCATAAAGCAGTGTCTCATCAAAGTCACAGAAATAATGTGCCCAGAAAAAGTTCCTGATTTCAACAATGTGAGCTTATCCAGAAATAAAGTGGTGCAGAGAATTGAGGACTTGTCGGCTAACTTGAAACTTCAGCTGGGAGACAAAGCTTGTGGTTTTGATTTTTACTCGATAGCATGCGATGAGAGCACGGATGCCACAGACACTGCGCAACWGATCATTTTTTTGAGGGGAGTAGATGATAATTTTTGCTGTACRGAGGAGTTGCTTGATATGATGAGCCTAAAAGGCACAACGACAGGAAAAGATATTTTTGAAGCTGTGTCAGAGGCAGTTGAAAAGATGGGGCTTAAATGGGACAAGCTCTGTGGAGTAACAACGGATGGAGCTCCAGCCATGACAGGCGAGCGCAAAGGAATGGCATCGTTGGTGTGCGCCAAGGTAAAAGAGAGCGGAGGTGAGGCTGTTAGGATGCACTGTATAATCCACCAAGAAGGACTGTCTGCATGATGTATGAATGTATCTCATTATTACAGTAAAACTGATCCATTTATGTTTTCATTATTTTACAGAAAATGGTGTGAAGGACAGTTAACCAACCCCTCACTTGACCTTAAAASCCCCTCTTCACATAGGTGAGTTAGAAATACACACATTATTGATGTATCGATATGTCTTCTAGTGTGTGGCCCGGCCCTTTGTTTATTTTTCTGTATTTGGCCCTCACTAAAAAGGTTGGGACACCCCTGGCTTAGGCCTTCAATTTGTTGAAATTTTTAGAAGAAATGAGAAGACTATACACTCACTGGCCACTTTATTAGGTACACCTGTCCAACTGCTCGTTAACACTTAATTTCTAATCAGCCAATCACATGGCGGCAACTCAGTGCATTTAGGCATGTAGACATGGTCAAGACAATCTCCTGCAGTTCAAACCGAGCATCAGTATGGGGAAGAAAGGTGATTTGAGTGCCTTTGAACGTGGCATGGTTGTTGGTGCCAGAAGGGCTGGTCTGAGTATTTCAGAAACTGCTGATCTACTGGGATTTTCACGCACAACCATCTCTAGRGTTTACAGAGAATGGTCCGAAAAAGAAAAAACATCCAGTGAGCGGCAGTCCTGTGGGCGGAAATGCCTTGTTGATGCCAGAGGTCAGAGGAGAATGGGCAGACTGGTTCGAGCTGATAGAAAGGCAACAGTGACTCAAACAACCACCCGTTACACCGAGGTAGGCAGAAGAGCATCTCTGAACACACAGTACGTCGAACTTTGAGGCAGATGGGCTTCAGCAGCAGAAGACCACACCGGGTGCCACTCCTTTCAGCTAAGAACAGGAAACTGAGGCTATAATTTGCACAAGCTCATCGAAATTGGACAAGAGAAGATTGGAAAAACGTTGCCTGGTCTGATGAGTCTCGATTTCTGCTGCRACATTCGGATGGTAGGGTCAGAATTTGGCGTCAACAACATGAAAGCATGGATCCATCCTGCCTTGTATCAACGGTTCAGGCTGGTGGTGGTGGTGTCATGGTGTGGGGAATCTTTTCTTGGCACTCTTTGGGCCCCTTGGTACCAATTGAGCATCGTTGCAACGCCACAGCCTACCTGAGTATTGTTGCTGACCATGTCCATCCCTTTATGACCACAAAACCGTTACTAGCGTGGTGTTCCTAATAAAGTGGCCGGTGAGTGTAGACTGTCAATGTCAAACTACCCGTAGAACAAATCTGTAAAGACAAAGAAATGGAAATAAAACTATGAAAATCTGAGTTATCATGAACTAGCAATTTAGTGATAAAACAATTCTGATCCGCCACTACTCTCTCCTTAAAGATAGTCACATTTCCACTCGGTGGAAACCCCATCCTCAATGTCTGCTGGGCGCCGGAAAAACTGTGTGGCTCATTATCCTTCATTGGGGTTTTTTCATTTTTTTTTTATATTTTTGGCTGAATGAGTGTGGAGGCAGATTTGGGCTGTATAATGAGAGTGCCTGAAATCACAGTTACAAGCCTCACGGAGCAGGTGCTGCTCGAACACAAACCACACTATTATCTGTGTCTCCGCCAGGACTACAGCGTACAGACTTACACGCAGACATATCCGTACCCATTCGTGCAAGTCTCTGCACAAAAACACAACAGAGAGAAAGACAAAAGGGAAAAAAATGTGGCACAATGTCTGTACATAAAATGGAACAAAGCGGGAACGCAAGTTGACACCAAGCTGATAATACTGAGTATATAAAGGACTGTCTTTTCTGCACTACACTCCTTTCTTTCATAAAATTAAAGCCAAGAAAATAACAGAGTTGTAACTATTACAGCCAAACCTTGAAAATACTGACATTAGTAATGTTTAATACCACATATTTCCTTTCTGATTCTGATACCAAGTAAAACTCAGGCTAGTGGCGATATTGATCCGATATTGATACTTTGGGCAAATACACCTTATGTTTATGGTAATTATAAAAAAAATGTAGCACATTTCAAAAAACAGCTTCATAAAAATTACAGGACATCTAATTTAATCTTTTCAAACTCAGAAGTAAATTGACATAGCGCTCTCATTTACAATATAGCTGAGCTAATACAGTAGAAAAAGCATTAAGAATATGTAAAAGTTGTGTTTTAAACAATACAAATGAATTAAAATAAAACAATTTAAATAATTTTGATCAATTTTATCAAATTTTATTAAGTAAAGTTAATCAAGAACTACTATAATGAAAACTTGCATCTTAAATCATGTTACATAAACACAAACATGAAAATATTGAATATGCAAATAACAGACTGAACAGGCCCTGTTTTGAATGTTATCAACCCATGAAATGGCTGTTTAGTTATGGGTCCGATTGTCTTTAAACTGTCCCCTCTATRCCTACGAATAAGCTGGAAGGCACTTATCCATCTGTWAGAAATTACATATTCAAAGACTGAAGTCAATTAYGAAAGCCACCACTGTTAAATGAAATGATTTGTAGAAGGAAACAAACCATACAACACCAGAACTCTGGAACCGAGTGGGGTTTAATGTCACCGGAGCTGACAGGAAACCACACTGCCGACAAACCAGGAAGTTGATCCATTTATACAGGGTCTTCAATGCCTGCGTTCGCCCCCTACTGACCTACGGCTGAATCACAGGCATTCAGACAAAATTCTCACCTACTGTTATTACAACGGTTTATTATGTGTTGTTATATTCTTCGGACATGTAACTAATCTATATCAATCAAAATATAATAGATTAAACATTGTCAACATTATAAAGAGGAAAACCTAAACAATATAATGTTGTGTTTTTAACCTCAGTACTAACCTGTAATAACTATAAATTTCTTCAATCCCCCTTTTCACATGACCAAATCATGTGAACTAAAATAAGAAATTTATAATAAGCTATATGTTTGYATTGAGGCACAAATGTGTATGCAAATTACCCTAAGCGAWACAGCACAACGTGGAAAATTTCTAACACATCATTCTTATGCCTGATAATATGCRTTTRTGCACAGTTAGCTCCTCCCCTGGGAGRCAGAGCTCTGATCAAGCCAACTTTGACCGAGGCAGATCCAGACTGCAGCTGGTGCTCGCCCCAAACATTGCTAACAGTTGCTAACAGACAGACAGATCGCAGTTTTCCGGGTATGCTCAGACGTTTCAAACTTTAATMAACTTCTCTGTGTGGTGCGTTAAATATTTCCCGAAACCTTTGTGTGTGTTTTACCAGCTAGAAATTCATTTTGCTTGACAATAGGAAAAAGGGGAATATTTTTAATCTCCGAAAACCAAATCCAACTCTTAAACTAGCTTTGCAATTTGACTTAAATTTCTGTCAGCCGTAGCTCTAAAGGCGATAGAATTTCCCTAAAAGTTTCATTTAAAAAATATATTATCAGGAATAGGAACTGTACATGATTGTCTTCCAGTGTATTAGTAGGAACAAAAGACAGTCTGAAGCCATCCTATGGCTAACCTCTAATAATGTTCAGTTAATGGGCTGATAACATACAAAGCGGGTGTCTTTGTTTGGGTTGGCTTCAAAAATAGTGAGCTATAGATGCATAACCAATGATTGTTAAAGTTTTATTAAAACCAATCCTGTGGCTCATGAAGCATTTTGACTACAGACAAAAACACATGCTTTGCTTTTTAGCAGATGATTAAAAATGTAAAGTTTTTTTTTTAGTTTCTTTTCTTTACCAAAGACACATCGTCCATCTTGATGTCCTAGTGTTCAGAGGTTGTCAGAGGTTGCCTTTGAATCATTCTGTAGGTGTAATCAAACTGCTTTTCCTTTTATGCCTCTAATTTCAGTTTGCTGGCAGCAAGGCTTGTAAATGAATGAAAGGCAGTTTTTATCTGTATCTCTCACTCTGTTTATCTCCATCTGTTGACATCACCAGAGAAGCCAGCTTTTGTCTCACCTCCAAATGCAAACTTTGACAGATCGACAGGAACTAAAAGATCTATCAGGCATCATCACACCTTTAAAATGAGATGTTTAGATCCATTAACATTCTTGGTTTTTATATGTTATCAGTAAATTGTTTATGTGCTGTGGACTAATGTCCTGTTGTGTTCATAATAGCTGTCATCTGGCTCATATCTGTTTGAACAGATATTTGGAATCATGTACAGATTAGGTTTGAACAGACGTTCATTTGGATAAAAAAACAACAGTTTCAGGGTTTGAACAGGAAGCAATTG
>NW_013952811.1:162990-174650 GCF_001266775.1 Austrofundulus limnaeus
ATACTTAGGGTAACGTGGGATTTATTTTATTTACACCAAGAGCTCAGTATTCACAAAAACTAATCAATGGTGGTTCTAGAAAAATCTAGAAGACTAGACTAGACTTCATATGTGGTTGGAACCTGGAGACACACTTCAGCCGAACCTCAGATCAGAATCACAGCAGGCGTACTGCTTCCTACTTAGCAAAGAATTGTGGGGGATGTCAATTTCAGAACCGTCACCCAGGACAGTTAGTTACAGTATAAAGCTCTGTGTGATTTTTCTATTGCTTAAGAGGGCGCTGTTTACATACTATGTTTCTTCATGATGTTTCTTCATGGTACTGTACTGTTTGTGACAGCATGCTCTATCTACTGACCAAGAAAATGACAAACACTTAAGACAGTTAGGGATTTATCTTAACTGTAACTTCAGATGACTTTYTACCCCTGCTTTAAATGATAATAATGGTAAATAGTCRTAGAAAACTTTAGATTAACACTTTTCAATTTTAAAATTAGAAAGTKSAAATTTGCATACTGCTARAGAAAATTAGTAAAAGCCCTAAAGCTCAGATGAGAAAWTTTGGTTGACARTTAGTGCATTTGTGCATTAGRGGACTAGTGCCTACCACTGCTGGTACCTACCTGGTACTTCAATCTATCCATTATCTATTCCCACTTCTTCCTTTCAGGGTCACGGGGGTCACTGGTGCCCATAYTCAGTGGTCCCTGTGCAAGGAAATGTGTGCAAGCACTACTACGGAGCCATTTTTATCCTGGCCTTTGCATTAAAAACACTGAAACACCAAGATTTCATGATACTCAGTTGTATTCTAATGCAACATTACTAACATTTCTAAAATCACAGGGCTTTCCAATCAAGATTAGCTTTTGTGACATTGATATGAATCATTTAAGCATCAGTCAGTATCAAATCTTATTCTAATTATTAAATTATTTAGATTGTTTCAGACTTTTAGACTACATAGAATATTGCTCGTCATTATCAGCTTCACTTCAGTTCCTCTATATTATAGTAAAGAAAATATGTGATTATGTTGTTCCTCAAGTAGTTTTTATTTTATTTTATATTATTTTATTTTATCATAATCCAGGAAACAAACTATACCAGATGTTGGTTAATACTGTATTAAAAATCTTCGGAATTGTGGCTCCAGCAGTGTTCTGTCATCTTTGTTACCTCATTTCTGATCTACAGAAACTCAAATTTTCTTTTTAGTTTCCTCTAAACTGTTGTTTAGTTGTGTTAGCTTAAAAAAAGTTAGCTGGGTGAATTGTTTGGATTTTAACTGTCTAATTCAATTGGTGGTATTCAATGATGTTACTATTACCATCACAAAGAATACTGGAATTACATATGTTTTGACAACTGAATTGTATTTCAAAATACATCCATRCTTCAGACGTGTTGGCCCCATACATTGCATTGTTTTGCAGCTGAATTAAAGTGCTGATGATGTAGAACCATTGACAGCGGGTCAATAACAAGAAAAGGAAGTCCAGTATGGTCAGTTTTGATCGAGACATCAGTTAGTTTGATACTTGAGATCAGTACAGGTATTACATAAATGTCATGACTTGTGTCAAAAAGTATTCTTGTGGCTTAGTCCTTACTTAAAATAAGAATTCATGGGAATGGCAATAGTACTGGTATGGTTCTCTATGGATTTATGTCTCCCAGAAAACTATAAAGTTTTCCTACATTAAGTTTGAGCAGAATTTTGTTTCACTAACAGCAACTTATTTGAACAAGGTCTGCCAAGAACTTCCCACAGTAAACCTGCCAGTGTTATATTTTTCAAACTAAACAGTGTGAGCATGGTAAGATTATTAAAACAATTAAGAACATGCTGATACAATCTTGCTGTTAGTTTTGTTATCCACAAAGAAAATTTATGGCTCAGTTGATACTCCGAATATTGCATTCCACTCCATCTTACTGCAGACTGTCTTCTCCACAGCTTAGTGCCATCCAGCTCTGTCACTGTTACAGAAAACCAGTTTGTTGCAATACCTCCCTCTCCTTGTTGGTTTTAGGCTCATACATTGATGCTGAGGCTTTCTGGTCTTCTGAAGAAGGCTTGGGCAGAGCTGTGTTCCGTAGTTACGCCATCTAAGCGCTACAAATGACCCACAACATGCCAGAGTGCCCGCAGGGGAAATAAAGCTTCCAGACGTGAGACTCCATCATCACCGCATTCGAGTGAGGGAAGTACAGGGGCAGAGAGCATTTAACCATGCTCGCTTCACTGGCCTCCTGCGTCTTGTTAAAAGCCAATGGCCACTTATGACAGGAAGGATAACTTAGATGATGAAATGTAATGGGCCAAGAGGAAATGAGCCAGGCTGGGGAAGTCTGGGAAGTGGGAAGGAAGAAGATGCAGGAGCAGATGGGACATCTCAATGAATATATCACTGAGGGAAAACAGGGGAATTTAACTCTCACTCACTTATTCACACACGTTTGTTCTACTATCCTCACAGGGACTTTTCATTTATTTACCGTCAGTTTTATAGCCTAACCCTGACCCAAAACTTAAATACCCCAATACATACCTAACCCTAAACCTGACCTTAACTCAATTCACACCTTAGTCCTAAACCAAGTCACAAACGATAACCAACAGACTGGAACAGACCTGGTAGACAAGGAACACTGGGGCCTTGTCTACCAGGAAATTGATCAAAATTGTCTCCACCAGATAGCAAAAYGTGCACACAGATAGTGGAGATGGTGGTCTATATTGGTTTATAATTCTGTCAAGGGAAATAAACTTAAATAAAGTTAGGCAGATTTGGATCACTTTTTAAATCTACGGTGCAGCAGGTACTGTCCAGGGCATACGTACATAGCATTTCCCTACAGACTCAGACATAAAATAAAATTGATGCTGAGTTTTTGAAGAAATCCATTTTTACTATACGTCTGTTCATGCAAAAAAAGTGAAGGTACTTTATTGGTCATCAACGCATGTTCCCATATAATGATGAAATATGTGCTCTGAATTTGACCATGTGAGAAACACCCAAGTGGAGCAGCGGGCAGCTATGTAGGTACCCGGGGAGAAGTTGGGGGTTGGGTGTCTTGCTCAAGGACACCACGACATGTGGGCAGGGCAGGGAGTTGAACCTGTCTTTTGAGTCCCAAGCCGGCTGCTCTACCACAACACCACAGCCGCCCAATCTTTGCCCAAATGAGGGAAGATTTGTTGATTTACAGATAATCTATTGAACTTGCGAAATGGATGATAGATCTGTGCTCTGAGCCAGTTTTAGATCAGCAATAGGGTTCAACTAGACCCAGTTTCTAACATCAAAAACAGCTAAATTTCAATAGTTCATATCAGTTTGTTCAAAGGCAATTATAACATTTACACTGCCATCAGTTTCACATTAAACAATTATTCCAGTAAAAATATTATGAAAATATGTTTTTTTCAAAGAGCCATCAGGCAGCATTGGAATTGCCACAGCAAGTTGCTGCTGCCGCTTCTGTGTAAACAACAATGTAATGTAAAACTGATAATAATGTAATAGGTTAGAGAAAAGTTTGGAGACTGGAGCTGTTTTAAGACTGCCACGATTCACTTTGGTCTTAAATGTGCTTGGACTAAGCRTTAGCTCATTAGCTTTATCCAATTCAAACTATGTTGTTTAAAACTGTCTGTCTGCAACAGATAAGATATTARTTGCTCATATTTTTTAGACAGAACCCTTCAATGAGACTGAATCCCTTATCTAAAGGTTTGGTACCTCAGCGGAACCCAACTATTTTTTTCTGTTACAAACCATCACCACCTAATCTAAGTGTAGATTTATGTAAATCTGCTGTAGAGTCCAGCCTAATGTGACAGTTTCCTGTACTACGTTAAGGTGAGCRTTCATTTCAGACAGAAGTGGTTCCCATCAAGTTCCAGATGGGTTTCATGCAGTCAGATTGTCAGCAAACATGTTGGCAGAACCATGTTTTCTTTACCTCCCTGCTGGGAGAAGGTCAGCTCCTCGCTGCTGTAGACTGTTCTGCAACCTGCTCCAGAAACAGTCCTGCACTTTATAACATCCTCGAAAGCTTGCATTTGGACAGAATGATTTACTACTCAAGTCATGCTGGCTGATAACATTATTACCATCAAATCCTTCTCTTGTATCATCCTGGCAAAACACAGCTTTGCAATGATTCATGCGCAAAATGGAAGCAGAAATAGAGAGAAACCAATACTCTGAGTCAAAGAAAATCTATAAAACTGTATTTTGAAATACATAATCACAAACATATTGTGTCTAGTAAAGTACTGCCCTGTGCTCATCACTCATCCTGCAGGGGGACTGTTGTGGCTTTAGAATTACATTTGTGAGATTGGAAATGTCTTTCAGCGTCACATCTTGCCTTCAGCTTTACCCTACTTTACCTGTCAAGAAGAGATGAGACAACTTTATCACCACATTTCATTGGTTTATTGCTCTCAGGACATTAAAAAGAAGAGACACTATTTTCTTGACTTATTTTGAAATAGAATTTAGGTAACTTTAACTGGAGACATTTGGGATTTGTAGCTTATTGAATTTTCGGCATAGAAAGAATGACAACTGTCAGAAAGAAATGTCTCAGTCTGATTAAAGAATCTGCTTTAAATCAAGCAAAAATTGGTGCTGCATATATCAAAATWATATACAGACATGAGGACACAATATTGGAGATTTAACACTTGTGTATTTTTGATTCAAACGAACTGCAAAAGCAATATGCTTAGACTGCTTCTGAACTCAGATAAGACAGAGATTATAGTTTTTGGACCTGAACATCTTAGGTATCAACTTTGCACCCTTTCACCTCCTCTGGACRGCATTAATCTGGCCTCCAGTTTTAATGTAAAGAAACTTGGTGATATTTTTGATCAGGATATGTCTTTTAACGCCCACATTAAAAATGTTACCAGGACCGCCTTCTTCCACCTGCGTAATATCACTAAAATTAGAAACATCTTGTCCAAAAATGATGTGGAAAAACTGATTCATGCATTTATCATGTCTAGACTGGATTACTGTAATTCTTTATTATCTGGGCATCCAAAAAACTCTTTAAGAAGTCTTCAGTTAATCCAAAATGCTGCTGCTAGAGTTTTAATGAGAGTTGGAAGGAGAGATCATATTTCTNCAGTTTTAGCTTCTCTCCACTGGCTCCCTGTCAAATTCAGAATAGAATTTAAGGGTGTATTCAGACCAGGAAAGTCCATTGGTCCAATTGTTTGGTCCGGACCAAAAATGGACTTTTTTTTCGTTTGTTGCTGTTTGCATTCACGTGCTTTTTTGCAAATGAACTATTACTTGTAAACAAAGCCATGAGGCTGACGATCATTGCTCCCATTGGACAAAAAAAGGACGGGGGCGGGACTGAGCCACAGATCSAGAAGAAAACAAGAAAGTCCTGCATGCTGCGGTTCTGATGCGCATGTTTTTGCTGATAGTACAACTGCAATAGCATTTAAAATGTCAGAAGCAGCTAATTTAATGGTGGTTTCGTGATGATATTCTAATTTTGGAGCGGCGTCAGTAAAAGTGTCCCGCGACCCAAAGGAGACGAGGTGCGCTGCGTGTTCTGACCCACAACATGCCGGCAGCAGAGCTGCTAACAGGAGACGACGAAACAGGTATGTTTTCAGTTTATTTAGCTCAGCAACGGTGGCCTGTGAAGTCCAAAAAGGTGCATGTTTAATGCAGTTGGTTCGGTTAGAGTCCCGTCTGTATTCACACCAGAAGCAAACTGAAGTGAACCGCACCAGAGTTTGTTTGGAAGCGGACCGAGACCACCTCAAAAAGCAGGTCTCGGTCCGGTTGTTTGATCCGCACCAGAGTTCGCATGAGTGTATTCACACCTGCACAAAAGGTCCGGACCAACGCTGGAAACAAACTCTGGTTCGTTTAAAGCGGAACAAATTATCAGGTCTGAATACGACCTAAAATATTACTCCTAATATGTAAAGCTCTTAACAACCAAGCTCCATCATATATTAAACATCTTATTGTTCCATACTTTCCTAACAGAGCMCTTCACTCTCAGACTGCAGGTTTACTTGTGGTTCCTTGAGTTTCTAAAAGTAGAATGGGAGGCAGAGCTTTCAGTTATCAAGCTCTAGCATTAAGTGGAAGTTGGTTCCACTCTATAAGGCAATGTCTTTACTGTAATGTCAGATGACATTTGGCCCCTGTTTTAAATGATGATAAACCATACTTTCCGATATTCAAAATAGTGATAATTTCAGTTATCTAGCTTTCAGTTATCCACTTCCACTTTACTGTAATGTCATCTGACATTACAGTAAAGACATTGCCTTATAGAGTGGAACCAACTTCCAGTTTCTGTCCGTGAGGCTGACACTCTGTGTGTCTGTGTCTGAGGCCCCGAGACTAAACAAAATGGCTTTAAGCTTCTGCCACCGTGTCCTTCCAAAACCAAAGTTATAGAAAACCTGGTGCCACCCCTAAGGGTTGTCCCTCTTATGTCAGCATTAATATACAGGAAATCTCAGTGTTAATACACTGCTGGATTGAGGCACATATCATTGGTTAAACTGTAAGTATTGGCAAATGCTGAGCTTAAATAATTTAACGAGACAATATCAGACCACTCTGTCGCACTCTTCTGGACAGAGATCTCTGTTGTTCCTGGGATCGGTAGAGCTGCTTTGACAGTTCTGGGACCAAAGCTCCAAGTGATGATGATGCTTTCACTTCCCACAACTTCTATATTTCCTCTCTCAGCTCTTACACTGTGAAAAGTTTCAAGTCAGTTAAACTTGCAAATGAAAGTCCACCTGCTGCCTTAAAAACACATGTTAACTCAACTTGAGGAATATCATTGTTACAATACAAAATTTAAAGTTTAAAAAGTTGATTGCACTACATTGTTTTTGTTGTGTCACAGTTTTTTTAAGTTGTCAAAGTTGATTTTAACTGTTAACAGTGGTGGGCACCAGTCCGCTAAAGCGCAAATCCACTAATTGTGGACCTAAATTTGTCAATTGCACTTTAGCGGTTTTACTAATTTTTTATAATTCATAAGCAGATTTGCGCTTTCTAAACTTAAAATGCAGGACCGCTAATAACTATCTACCAGTTATCATTATTTTAAATATCGGAAAGTATGGTTTTATCATCATTTAAAACAGGGGCCAAATGTCATCTGACATTACAGTAAAGACATCCCCTTATAGAGTTTATTACTTTCTTGAACAGCAGAGAGGGCTTGCTGTTAGTGTCCAACACCATGATGAAGGTTCTGATCTGAGATTCAGCTGAAGTGTGTCTCCAGGTTCCAACCACATATGAAACGCTCAATCCTGCATTTTATTGATGGTTCCAGCCTGGGTAGAAGCAGCTCATTTGACGTCAGGTGGTTGGAAAAAAAAAGTTGCTTCTTCCAGCTGATCAGCGCAGAAATGAAGCAAAACTGGCCACCCATGGGTTGTACAATTATTTATGTAAAAAAACATTGTGGCAATAAATAAACAAAAGACAGAGCGGCTTTTTTTCTCAACACAACAGCGTAGGCCCTACGTCTGCCCATAATCACACACACACAGCGAGGGACATGCTTGAGAAAAGGCACCAGCAGCTAATTCATGTTATTTATATTTGTTTAAAATGAATTTTTTGGTCTAAGGCCAGTTGTTAAAAGAGCTACAGCTGGTTTATTCCTATTCAAAATGATTTTCACGTCTTTCTAGAACCCACCATTAACAAAAAATAAAAGTTTCCCCAACAATTGACCCATAATTATTGTTGTTTATATACTTATTTTAGCTTTGAGAGGGTAGAGGGAGGCATAATAATTTATGGCATGCTGAATCTTCATCCATCAACCCGTTGTCTCACGTCACGTCGTATTGAAGCAAGCAACACACTGCACAGTTTAAATTCAGGCTCTTATTTTGAAATGGCGGGTTCCACTTGGTCCTTTACCCAGAATGCATCGCTTCAGCTCTCCAAGAAACAGTTTAAAAATAATATTTTGTATGCTTTCTTACCGAAGCCATAAACATAAGAAAAATAAATGACCAAGAAGCAGCAAAACTTGCAGTCCACAACAACTTTTTATTTTAAATTAATATGAATCAAACGTCTGTTTGTATAAATGACTTCCTGAAACCGCGACATAATGTGAGTTTGGTTGAAAGCAACCCATTCTGCCATTAGATGGTAGCGTTATGCAAGAATGGCTCATTATTACCGGGAATATTTACGTTCTGGTGAACTGAGCCAATTTTGCAGATCTGTTTAGCTTACGCTAAAATATTTATGACATGTGCTTTAGAAGATATGGAACTAAAGATATGAGACATCAGTTGGCTGATGGTCCTCTGAACATTAGGGACAAGCTGGGTACAGCAATCGATCGGTGGGGCTGATGGTCTTTTGCGCGTGAACAAACAGTTTTGATTGTCATTAACTTGTTTGTCCACCATGTGGAAATACTGCTTATAAGTCTGAGTTTACCTGTAACTTCTCAGACATAAAGCTTCTTGAAGGAGAGACGAAACGTTTCATTAAAGAAGAACCCATCCACAGGACCTACTTAAAATGTTCCAACAGGATTACTGAGAYGTATCAGTACTGCAGTGCTGTAAATTCATGTCTAATGATTACTTTCTAAAAGTTTCATGAATATCCATCCACTTGCTCAGGATATATTTCCTAACACAGGCTCTGATCGCTCACCTTTTATGTTGTGATCAGTGATTCTGTTTTCAGTGATGGAAATCAAGTAAACCTGAATAAAAAAAAAAAGGGGGATCACACCTATCAGGATGCTTTTGCTCTTTAATTAAAGCTGATAAGAACCGGTTTTTGAACTCTGAATTAATGCCAAACTCAAAAACTTACAGATTTTATTATTGAAGTGCGAGGCTTTGGTGTGGTTCTGGATCAGGACATCAAACTGGACTGGAACTTCTGGACACAAAAAAACTATTAATATAAGCGTCAATGTGAACTTTGAGAGAAGACACAAAGCCACTGGCCTGGTGTTCGTTTGGGTGTTCCATACACAAACACTGATTTGGGTAGAAAGGGTCCGAGACAGTGTGATGTCATCACCGTTCTGTATTGTTTGGTGTTTGAGTCCAGCGGGCAAGAACTGGGTCCAGGGGTAAGCAAGGATCAAAATCAAAAGAATTACCAAACTATGTGGATCAGGCTTGAGTCGTGGGTCCGTAAACTGAGCAGGGGTCGAGAGCCGTGTAATCTGATGAAGCGTCGCGCCGAGGAGGATTAATCCAAGAGCCAAAAAACCAGGAAGTGAAGCAGGAGTCGTTACCGGGTAAGCAGATGACAGGAGGGATCCGACGAGGGCAAAGGCRGAGATCATGAAACCRAGGAGCAKGAKCAGGATCAGGGAACCAGGACTAACGAGGRACAAGGTACAASAATGCGAGAAGTTCATAGCAGAGCACATGAAAATCTAGCAGAGACTGAAAGTTGATGACAAGGCTTTATACTGGGAATAACAGGTGAGTTGCATGAAGCTGATTGAAGGCGGGGCTGTGGTGAAGTGGTGATGGGAGGGGAAAAACACAGAGCAGAAACAGACTGAGGCTGTGAACTAGGGTTGTTAAAAATACATGACTTGACTAAGAAAATAAAACAAAAGATTGAGGCTAAAGCTGTGGCATGAAAAATAACAAGGTTAAGATAACACAGGGCYGATAAGGTGGATTCATAACAAAAGCACAATAATTCACATCATTAATTRGGATCCTGTGTAATTAGACAACTAATAGCAGGTATTCATATATGACTCAGACAGGTGCTTTGTAATGACTCAGCAATTATCTTAATTTAGGTGTTAAAATGTTTATATTTGGCATTTTAAAGAAGATTGTGTGTTAAACGGGTGCCTCCAGGCTTGTTACTTGTTGCTGTGTCACATTCTGCTCTTAACCCTCATGAGAGTTTCTGTCTCCTTTCTGTCCAAGCAGAGTGCTCAGGGACTTGTAATCTGTGTTCAGCTGTCAAAACGATTTRTCCAACCAGCAGAAAAGAAAAACATGTGCCTTTGAGTGTGTTGTGCACTTCCTGTGCTCAGTATTTCCTACACTCTGGGTTTGTCAAGTCAGTGCAAATAAATAAAACTAAAAAAAAAAAAAAGACTCGCAGCCCAGTAGTGTCTTCACACGAGCACGACTGTAATTTCAAGCCTCTCAGAGAGTCGTCATGTGGCGCATTGACTGAGCAGAGATAACTGGCCGAGGCAAACGCTCACACATCCCCATCCGGGTCTATCTTTCTTTTCCAGCCCGCTGCTTCTCGTTTGTGTGTGTTGCGTTCGCATGTTCAGAGACAACAAAACAGAGGCGGACATAAGAAGAGGAGCTTATGGCTCCGAGTGTTTTATGCGTTGCTCATGATGACACATCTCGCCCCGCTGCCGGATACCTGCTGTCACATCTTTGGCAAGTGTGCACGCAGATATCCGCCCGGCTCACAGCAGAGCCAGCTAAACCAGGTGCCCCCTGCTCCCAGAGATAAACCGTCGAAAGCTTGAATGACAAGTTGAGCACTTTGAGACCGCACGTGCGCACACGCTCTCAAACTCACTTTGTTTAACAGTTTTATCTTCTTGGATTCTCTCTGGGCTAAGAGTGGTCACTTTTGCTGAAACACAGATGTCATCGTGTCACATGCAGCTTTTCYCCAAAGGTGTGCTTAACTGCTGTGTGTGTGTTTGTGTGTGCTGTCCGATCATCCAGAAAAAAAAAAGAATAATGTGAATGCAAATAGGAGCTTCTGCAGCCCACTGAGGATTTAAAAGATTGATAGAAAAAGTGAAAAGGAAGGAAGCAGTGCTCGGAGCTGAGAAAACTCACAGTTGATAGACTGTGAGAGTTAGCTGTGAGAAATGGCTGAAAAAGGTTTTACGTTATCACCGGACACTTAGGATCTAAACCTCCAGATGAAACACGTGTTTTACAGGGATTATATTACCATTATCTATTTCTACATTTAGTTAAAGTATTATCTAAAGGGAATAACTCCAAACGTTTATCAGTTATCATTGTGCAATCAATGATTACTTTATGATGGTTTAATTAAAGTTTATGTGGCTTATAAGGTATTTTTACTAACAAAGGGACTGTGTTGACTCAAACAGGTGTTGCCAAGGTTTAAGGGCAAATAYCTTCTTTGCTACTACTAAACTATATTTTACAGATATTTAAAATCTTTTTTTGTGTGTTTGTAAATTTCAGTTAGCAGTGGCAGCCATGTTGAATTTGGTTGACTTCAAAGTTAGTCAGTTGTAAATGTACATCCAGTCATTACTTTCTGAGAATTTAACTTGACTTTGTCCAGTGGCTTGTGAGGTATTTTGCCAAACGATGGACAAACTTAACTCTAAAAAGTAATTTCCAAGTTATGAAAACAGATTCTGCTCACTTAACAGTCAGAGTAAGTGGTAGGAGGTGGCAGCAAATTACTTTGCCAAATTTCAGATCAATATTTGTAAAAACTGACAGTACTGGCCAGTTCTGTTTCCTAATGTTGATTAGTTGTGGCAGCCATGTTAAATGTGGCTGCCTCCAAAAGATAATCAGCTGCAGATGTAAATCCAATAAACATTTTTGAGTTTTATTAAAATCTGTCCAGTGGTCCATGAGATGT
>NW_013952811.1:174722-179200 GCF_001266775.1 Austrofundulus limnaeus
CCAGAGGGCCCCATAGTGCTGCACACTTACCCAAATTTAATACACTTGCAATTTTAAAAGTGTCTGTTTATGCTGTATATATTTATTAAACTAGTAACTTACATATTTAAAGTTCGAGTATAAATACAAGTCACTTTTGCTTGTGTGCTTTTGATTTCAGGTCAGCTACGTTAGCAGCCCTCACAACATCAGTAAACTTCTCATTTAGCTTTGTGCAACATGTTTGTGGCAACTTATATTAACATCCTTCATGGCAGGCAGCATCTCTAAGCAGAATGAACACATATTAATTCTGTGGACAGATAGACTACCTCCCATTTCACCTAAAACATTCAATTTTTCTGTCCATTTTTCTCTTYACTCTGTTCTTAGCCATGGCTGAACGTCTCTTCCTCACTGGTAGAGAAGACACTGAACATGTGCACAAGCTGTTGTCTGCTTTGGAGTCGCAATCCAGTGGCAAACGTGGTCATTACAACCATTCAGTGCCACAGAGACATTTTCATTCATTTTGGTCATTTTCAAAAATGATTCTTAGAGCTGCTCTAAGTGAGGGCCATATATAGCTTGTGGGCCACCAGTTGCACATCCCTGCTCTATATGTTCCTTGGGATTTGCTGCTAGAAGCAGGTAGCTAACTCTGCAAACACTTATGCTGCGTGCACACCGAACGAGATTTCAGCTTCAAAATCGCATCCAACTCTTCAAGTTGGACGCTTGTGCACTTTGAGGTCAGACGCAGGTCAGCTCTTGAAGCGCTGCACAGCAACAGCCTCCCCGCCCCTCCTTCCTCTGTCGGGCTCTGTTTAATGTCGGACGAGGAAGTGGCTTTGCTTTATTTACAGAGAGCAAGAGCATGTCACGTTCATCAGATAATTAATTCATAATTAATTCACCAGATAATTCAGAGACATTCTGAGTTTCATCACCCAGGAGCTGCGGGAGAGGCTCACAGCTCGCTTTCAGGACTATTTTTGTCCCGAGTCCAGTCTGATGAGCCGCTGCCACGCATTGGTGAGGACATCTCTGTCAGGACACCGACTGCAGGCACTSGATTTCAGCTAAAGAGCTCCTTTCCATCTGTTTCAGGTTAGTGGACATCATTCAGTAAACTGTCCTGTCGGGAAATCTGTCACTACGTCACACAGCGGAGTCTCTCTGATTGGTTGACGCGGTGCGTCGAGCTGCAAAAGTTCAGATTTTCGAACTTCAGCGATTAGCGCCTCAGCGCGTCGAACGCTCAGATCGTTCAAATCACGCTGCTCTAATCGTGCTTGAGGCGCCGCAGCACTTCCCGACGCTGCTTGAAGCGCGTCCACCATAGACTTTGTATGTAAACCTGCTGCTCCTGATGCTGAAATCRCGTTTGGTGTGAACGCGCCATTACACTTCCTCCTATTGGAACATCAATTCCAGGACTGCATTACATGAGTGAAAATGGCTGAAACTGCACTTGACTGACACAGAAACACAATAAAAACTGTACAGAAAATGTTTAGACCAGCTCATAATCCAGAACAAATAACTCCATTAACTTTAGGGGACAGCTACGAGATGCTAAATTTTAGCCAAATACAGTATATTGTATTGGATGATGCTTCTAAATACGTAATCCTATAATAGTTAGGTGAACATGCACAGCAAAATACTAAATGAACTAAATCTGTTTGTACTCTGGGGGAAAAAAGCATTCTCATATTAAATCTGTGCACATTTAAGTATTTGGCACCTGTTTAATTTGAAMACCTGAATAATATGTTCCAGGAAACCACTAAATACACATATTTTTGGGCCCTCTTCTACATTTTTTAGCCTGGGTGCATTTTGCTAAATGATACCTATGCTTCACTATAGCACCAGTATGTGTTTGATTTGCCACAAATTGAGGCAGAAAATAAAAACACTTAGCTCAGAGAAAGCCGAAGCAAACAGCAGTTGGTTGATGAGATCGAGACAGAACTCCACTGGAGCCACAAGGAACTCCAAACAAGAGAAAGTGCCCGACTTGTGCGGGGGCAACAAAACTCCTCAAACCTCGACTGCACTTGATCTACATAAGTCAAGGCTTAATCACGGAGCCCTGCTGTGATTAAGTGGAGGYTCAAATGAGCCTAAAAATGTCTGAAATGAGTCTTATTGGCTCAAACATGTGCTCCCCTGGTATCCTCATTCTGGTGGTTTTGCATCAATTCACACCTCCTCTAATGCATTCACGTGAGTCTGATGATTTTGTTACTTTAATCCTAAGTGTGTKTTCAACAGATCCCACCTGATAATGAGCTGTGCATCATTCACAGCTGAAAAAAAATGACAATGACCCAATGTGAGTATTGTGTTCCAGATTTTTWAAAAATCCTTTCTAAAGATCATTTTATAAAAGAATCTGTGTGTGACTATTGACATGCTGGAAAATAATGCAGACCCAATCTAACATAACATGGATTTTGTTTGTTTCTTTGCTTTTACTCATCGTATTTGTGTTTTCCTTACAAACACAACAAAAGAGGGGATTTTTTCTAAACTCAGGCAAWGATTCATCAAAGTCTGTATAATTTCTCCAGCTATAAAACAAGAGGAACAGAGATTGCACAGCTACCTAAAGGCATTACAAAAAGGTTTTCTCATTGCTGATGCAGATATTTGAATTGTTTTATGTTTTAATTTAGAGGAAAATCTGCTTATATGTGTGCAAATTAAACCTGTGTTCCTTGCATTTGCATTTCATTTGACATATTTTCCATCTCCCAAGAGCTGGTGGTCCATGCACCTCAAGAGGAAAGAGAAGAAGAGGAGCAATTTGCCACGCTGCTGTCTTCACAAGAGGGGATGTCAGGAAGTTTTATACCTCTATTTCAGTGATGACCATTAGACTTTTTTTTTCACAAATTGATGTTTTTGTTCTTGGTGAGCCCTGTAAAAACATKAATTGAGAGATTCTATGACAGACTTTTTTGTTTGTTTGTTTTCACACATACCCTTTATTAATTTGTATTTAAGAAACTAAAACAACAATGGATTCTACTTTTTTGTATTTATTTTCCTGCATTTGTCTTGTTTTATCCTGATCCTGACACTGTTAATCTTGGATTCTGAGCTGAAATGAAGAATAACAGAGAAAAATTTGTAAATTATGGCAAAGATTGGCATTTTTGGAAAACCTATAAACAAGGATGTTCTCTCTGTGTGTATGTTGGATAGTTCTGTATAAGAAATGTTCATTTTGACAATGTCATTCAGGAGTGATGTGGGTATTTCAGAATTTTTGTTAAAATACTGTGAATAGAGAAAAAGAGCAAAAAATTATTGTGTTTCAAAATACATTTAACCTCTTAAGGGTTGTTGAAGTTGTGCTGTCTGTTGGACGTAGAAATGTTTTTATGTGTTTTCAATCGAGATTCTGACATTAGATCCTGCTCATATCTATAAAACTTAAGGTAATGAAGGTAGGAGAAAAAAAGTGCAATTCTGCCCCTGTCAGCAGGGGCACAGTGCTTAAAGGGGCAATATCATGTAAAATCAACTTTTTTGAGTTTTATATCATGTTATAATGTTATACTCTCATAAAACAACATGCCCAAAGCCTTGATTTGACTCATTCATGCATGTTTGAGAAATCCTGCAGCGTTTTCAGGAAGCCATGCTGAGGAGCAAAACGACAGGTGGGGACTAGAAACGCCCCTGGGACGTGTCTTTAAGCCGAACTTCCTCATGGCAGAGCGCCTCCCACCCCCTCCCCACACACCCCGCCCATGACTCAAACGAGCAAACGAGTGAAACTGAAACTGTCTGCTGAGCTCCTCTACTTCTCWCTCAGTGAAGCTCTTTTCAGATTCAAAATACCTTTTGAGGAAATGTGTTTTCAGATGCCAAGTAAACTGCATCATGGCGCAYGCGCGAACCTCCCTGCACTGAAATGGGCGAGACGGAAGCGGAAGGTGGTTCTTAAAGAGACAGAGGCCAATTTCAAGGCATTTAGAAGAGGAAGAGATGAGAAGATAAGTTTATTTTCTATTTAAACATAAAAACAGCATTTTAATAACAGCTAAAGGTGACACAGATACTTTATTATGGTTTAGTATTTAAATGTATGCCTGAGAAACATAATATTGCCCCTTTAAGAATTTAAAGCACAAGTGGGGCAGTTAAGGGATCCCCCCCCTCCCCAAATGAAGCAAAAAAAGTTTGCTGATTATTGTTGTAGCCATTATGAGAAAAGGAAGACCAAAGCAAAGAATGCAATATTAAACCACTGTTCTGCTCCACCATCCTGTGGATGAGCCAGGAAGACGGAGCATCATGGGAGACCATACAAGGAAGGAGTGGTGACCCTTGCCCCGGGTCAAGCATGGATTCTCACCCTCCAGCATTTTCTAGAGAAAACACCGCTAATCTGACTGGAGTAGGTCATGTCAAATGTGTGCGCACAGTCTCAGGCAAGTCACACACACACACACACACACACACACACACACACACAC
>NW_013952811.1:181170-187865 GCF_001266775.1 Austrofundulus limnaeus
TTTATGGTAAGTTTTTCCTCATAAAACTGTATCTTGATGTGTGTTTGCTTTTCAATATCATTAGCATCGCAAGATTTCTTTAGTTTACACGTCCGTAATGCACACCCCCTTCAGAGTCAAGACCCAATCAAATATTGTGAATACAAGCGATCTGAGAGCGCGATTCGCAACGCTGCGATCGCTATCGCGTCCCGTGTGTCGGGTTTCACCCTGGCTGCGATGACAGCCGTTAATCGCTGTAGTTTGTCGCTGCCCGTGTGTCGAGCCCTTAGATTCTTGAAATACTTGATTTGACTCAATTTTTTCTTATTTCAAGAATCTTAMCAAGTAAAATTTTYKTACTCCATTGGCAGAAATTTTTGACTCAATTTGAGTCGAAATTTCAGGCAAACAGGACAAATAATCTTACACATTCTGAAAACAAGATTATTATTCTTACACACAATTAGTTCTTGTTTAGTAAATCTGTCTCAAAACAAGATCAAAAAGACTTTTTGGCTGGATATAAGATTTTAAAACTTGGTTAGATGGACAGTTTTTGCAGAGTAGAAAACCATTTAAAAGACTTGTGTTTAGAGAGTCAGTTTAACTCAAACTGGATTGAAATGCTAAACCTAGTTTAAACTGATTTGGTTTTGGACTAGCCATTAGCGTGTCAGTCAAGTCAGATCAAAAAAAATTCTCCAAACTGAGGTTGTTCAAAGACAATGTATTGAGCAGGTACAGCAGGAAAAGTCCTAATTGTTCATTAATTCACCACAGAACAGCAAAATAATTAGAAATAACTCTTCAAAATATTGTTTTAGTTTTCCCTTTTCGCTATTGATTACCTTTGAGGCACACTGAGATGAGTAGACTTACCCTGCAAAAACTGTCTATGTAACCAAGTTTTAAAATCTTATATCCAGCCAAAAAGTGTTTTTTGATCTTGTGTTGAGACTGATTTACTAAACAAGAACAGAAATTGTAAGAATAATAATCTTGTTTTCAGAATGTGTAAGATTATTTGTCTTGTTAGTCTGAAAATTTGACTCAAATTAAGTCAAAAATTTCTGCCATTAGAGTAAGAAAATTTTACTTGGCAAGATTCTTGAAATAGGAAAAACTTGAATCAAATCAAGTATTATAAGAATCTTACCAAGTAAAATTTTCTTACTCAATTGATAGAAATTTTTCACTTAATTTGAGTCAAATTTTCAAGTAAACAAGACAAATAATCTTACACATTCTGAAAACAAAATGATTATTCGGTTCTTGTTTAATAAATCAGTCTCAAAACAAGATCAAAAAGACTTGAAACTTGGTTACATGGACAGTTTTTGAAGTGTATGGATACAAAATTTAGCAACTTTGCCCACTTTTTATTTTAAATTAAAATGCTTCAGGTTTGTGTAATATCAAATATTTGTATTTAATTTAAAAAATCAGCTTTTCATTTGTTGTCAGACCAACTTTAAATGGGTCCTTTGCAGTTTTCTTAAAAATGCCTAAAACATTATTGTAACTTGTATTAAATAGTTACTGTATTATAGGAATAGTTAGGTCAAGAGATTGATCACACTTAATACGTATAGTAGTGCTTTACGTCAGAAAGCATTGAACCACTCACTTTTTATTCACTGAAAAAAACTGCATATTTGCATAAATAGAAAAACAGCTTTTCTGAACCCAACTAAAGCTGTAGTTTGGGAAAAACTTTACCCTGAACCTAACAAGCTGTTCAGTCCTTTGGAACAACCTACYTGAAGGTTATCGGGTGAGGTGCTATGATAATTGGTGGCCGTTGGCTCACACACACAATTGGCTCCTCAAGATTGCTGTGTCTTAGAAAGCCTCCTGGAAGATCCAATCATCTCTGCAGCTCTGAGACCGAGTGCGTCTCTTTGAGGCATTTCCTGTGGTGCATGAAACCTGACAGTCAGGGTCTGCTGATGTACCTGTCTGCAGGCACGCACCGACTCACAAATACACACACATGGACAAACACATTCTGCAGCTGGTAATTGGGCTCATGAAGCGAAAGCACAGAAAAACCCAGCAGATTCCCCTCTTCTGTTTTTTTGTTGCGAGTGTGGATTTGAGGTTGCGCGTGTGTGTGTATGTATGTGTGTGTTTCAGTTCAAACGCCCCTTGACTTCCTGAAAAACCAGGCAATTTCCTGTGAAGCCATCCAAGTGTGACAGCTGGAGGTACCTAATGGGCAAGGCTTAGGAAACAGGGCATTACCACAATCCTGAAAACTCAATTGTATTAATCCTTGAGATTAACAGCTTTAATTCTCAACACATTTCCAGCATAAAAAAGCCTTATTTCCTTACAGCAAATGGGAGCGGGACGTGAGGTGGATGTCCAAATATTTCGAACATAGCAGGAGACTTTTCTCTTTTTCCTAACTTTGGTAAACGCCACATTAACACACCTTGTTGTGATTCCATGAAGAAATCAAACACTTTACCAAGTTTTAGTTGGCTTGGTCAAACCTTGTAAAAAAAATAAGTCATGTATTGGTGAATGGCCTGAACTTGTATAGCACTTTATCAATTCCAAGTACTCCAAAGCTCTTTACACTTACAGTCACTCACCCATTCATACACACTGATGGTGCTAAGCTACAATGTAGCCACAGCTGCCCTGGGGTACACTGCCAGACGTGGGCTGCCGTGCACCAGARCTATCTGGCCCTCTGACCACCACCAGAAAGCAAGGTGGGTGAAGGGTCTTTGTCAAGGACAAAACAGCTGAAATGGGCAGGGATTTGAACACCGGTTACACCAATTATGTAACACCGTGAGATCTCGTAATATGTGATAGTTCTCAGAGTCCCCACTGCACTAAATTTAACTCAGATTTGTAAAAATGTCTGAGCCACTTTTGTGTTTATTACTGATGATTAGCTGTGGTCGCCATCTTGAAAAGGTTGATTTGGTGTAGAAATAACACATTTATTTATAAAGCACCTAAAACAGCACAAGGCCAACCAAAGTGCTGTACACAACAGAACGTAGTTTAAATCCCACAAGAGTTCATATACGAAGATGAACATCCATTGATTACTTTCAGAGTGTTTAAAAAATGTAAACACAGATCTTGCACAATATATCAGTCCTTAGAGRATAAACTAGGGATCAGTCTCAATCGCACACCAACAGCTCAATAGCTGTCAAACTTGCTGAGTCAGAACCGTTTGTGTTTTTGCCCTGTTTGCTTAGTTGTGGCGGCCGTCTTAAACAGAGCTGACTCCAATATTTAATCAGTTGTATATACAGTATGAACCCAATTACAAATTCATCTCTGGAAAAAAAGAAGAGACCCCTTTAAAATGATCTGTTTCTATGATTTTATTCTTTATAGGTATAAGTTTGAGTAAACTGAACATTATTCTTTTATTCTATGAACTACTGAGAACATGTCTCCGAAATTACAAGCAAAAAAATTGTATTTATTTGCAGAAAATAAGAAATGGTCAAAATGACAACAAAGATGCAGTGCTTTTGACCTCAAATAATGCACAGAAAAAAAGTTCATATTCATTTAGAAACAACAATACTAATGTTTTAACTCAGGATGAGTCCAGAAATCAATATTTGGTGGAATGCTTACAGGGAAAGTGTGCAGTGGTCTCCTCTTCTTTTCCAGAGCTGTATTCATCCATTGTCTTTTACCCGCTTCTTCCTTTTGGGGACACAGGGGTCCCTGGTGCTCATATCCAGYAGTCACTGAGCAAGGGGTGGAGGAGTATACCCTAGACAGGTCAATCAYAGRGATRCAGAAACAAAYAAGACAAACAACCATTCACTCTCTCACTCACACCCAGAAGACATTTAGAGTAACAGTCATATTTTTGGTCTGTGGGAGGAAACTGGACTRCCTAGAGAAAACACACAGAGAGCATGCAAACTCTACCCAGAAAGATCCCCAACCAGAATTTGATCCGGCAACYTTCTTGCACAATCACRGTTAATTAGATGGTTCTACCAACTGACCCAAYGTGCCGCCATAATTACAACATATTTAAGGAAAAGCTCCTTTTGGTAAAGAGCAGTTAAAAGAGAAAAAGCCTTAAGACAAATCTTTGCCTTTAAAAAAATGAAATGTTTTTCACTGTGCCTACAAACCTCTGGTTTACCTGTCAGTAACTTGATGAGCTTGGTTCTTGTTAATTAACTCTGCTATCAATCATCGGCTGATGCTAAAGACCTACTGTCTTAACCTCTGTGCACACTCTGCCCCTGAGACAGCTGAAAACTGTCAGTTTTAATCTCTTTCCTTGCCAACGTCCTTCCACCTCACACACGTGTGCACACACACACCTACACACACAGCTTTCAAATAAGGGCTTTAGATTACAGTGAGCACTGCTATAGCTCTGTGATGATGAAGCGAGGGTACTCTGAGGGTGAGCCTTATTGGAATTCATATGATGTTTGTTGACTCCCTTCATATAAACAGGTGGCTGTGTGGAGATAAGCGCATATTCTGCCGACGATGACGCTCCTAAACACACACACACATACACGCTCAGTCATCCAGTGTTGTGTCATGATTTTTTTTCTTTAATCCTAATGCAGTCAGTGAGACATTTATTAATCTATCTGTTTCAGAGGATGAGCGACAAAGCCTTTCAGGTGTACGAGCGGGGGGGATTCCTGAAAGAAGAGCGCCGACTATCCACCCAACTCTGAGCTGTGACAGCACGGCGAAACTCGCTTTGTTTTGCTGCCATTGCTGCAGAAAGGTGCATAATAAGAGGCTTTGTGTTGCCTGCCTTCTGTACATCCCTGGGTTTACTTTGTCACGACGACTCAATTTCACAGTCAGAAGTCGTGTGAGTGGCCTGGATGTGCCTGATCGATGAATAGAGTTTTGGAAAGAAAGTTTTGTGCTTCAGAAACACATGCAGTCACACACAAACAGCAATCCTTCCTCATTGCTGGTTCCTGTCTTCATGAACCTCAGATCAAAAGAAAGCCAAACCTCATGATTGTGTGTTATTTGGACAAACGTTTGTGTGTGTGGAGCTAGGCTTTGATTCTAACAAAGAGTCTCCTTAACCTTCATTTAGACATGCTAACCTCGCCACATCATATTAGTTGGACCATGTATTGATCTCTTTTTCAGCTTGCCACAGATGAGTCATTCTAAACCTGTTGAATTCAAATCCTGAAATTCTTCCTGTGTTGTGGATGTTAGGAAGCATGGTCCCYTTTAACTATTCTGAAACACAAAAGCAGCAAGGAATAAATAGTTCTTGGGCAACTGTTCTTGTCATTTCTGTAAACCAAATCCAATCACACCATTGCATGCCTCGAATTTTGATGACTAACACAACGCCAAATCCAAAAACGTTGAAACATAATGTCAAATGTTAATAAAAATGGACTAATTTTCAAACTTACAAACCCATATTTTAGGCACTGGGTTACACCACCTTCCTAAAATAATCACAACTCTTTTTTTTTCTCTGTTTTTCTCATTTTTCAGGAAACACAAAAAGTTGCCAAACATTTTACATGACATTTCATTTTTTTAAATAAATGACCTAGGTGATTATTTTAGGAAGGTGACTAAACACATTATGAAATCAAATGGTAATATAGAATTTTATGGCAGAAACACATCTCAAAAGTTGGGAAAATGTGCAACACAAACCATTCCACCTGCAATTGGTGCACAATTGAAAAGTCTGACTCTCTGATGGTATGGGCGTGCATTATTGACTATGACATGAACATCTTATACATATGGAAAAATACAGATTTCAGAACAGCATATGCCCCCATCCATTCATTTTTGTCCTCCCAGTGAAGGCCGTGTGTACTGCACTTCAAAAAAACAGTGCTTAACTGCACCCATTACAACAGCATGGCTTCAAAATAAGAGTTAGATATACAGATAGAGCTCTCACTGATTGAAAAAAAAGGTGAAACAAGAAAATCCAGCAAAAACAACCCTGGAAAGCTGAAAACATATATTAGACAACTGGAACAGTATTCCCTTCTAGAAACTCCGGAAGGTGCCGTGATGTCTGGTAAAAGAGAAAATGCTTYACAGTGTTAAACACACTGTTCCAACTTCTTTGACATTTGTAGCTTACTTTTTTTTTCTGGGTTAATTGTAGGAAAGGAAGCACAGAAAGTTGAATAAAGTTGGAGCAATAAATAAACTGAATAAACTACGTGTAACACCCAAACTGTTAGAGTTAAAATCAACAAATTGGCACAAAGAAATGTCTATCTATAACATGTGAGTGTTTTTCACTACAGAATTATTTTCAAACTTTCCATCTCAAAATCTTCAAAATGTTAGGTCATTTGTTGACACCTAGTGATCTATTAACTTGACTAGCAAAAAGGTAGTTGTGTTGACAAAAGTGCCTGATTGTAAATATAATCCTGGAATTCCCCCACATCAACCCAGACTAGCAAAAATGTAATTTTCAAAGGTTCTCTGAGCTTCACAATGGTGCCAAAAATTATATAAAGGTATTTCCCAGTGCTAAGGCAGCCAGCAAAGAAAAATAGTTTTTAAAAAAGTGTTTAGAAAATGGATTATTTCTAAATAGATACTTGTTAGAAAGCTTTAGTTTGGATCTATATATGGAAAATTATGTGTCAGTTTAGTTAGTGCAGGGGTGGGCAATCCTGGTCTTCGAGGGCCACAGCCCTACATGTTTCGCATATTTCCCTGCTCCAACA
>NW_013952811.1:190953-193653 GCF_001266775.1 Austrofundulus limnaeus
TAATAATAATGTCTTATATAGTGCTTTTCGAGACCCTCAAAGACATTTTACAATTTTTCATGCGTCATTCATTCACACACAAATTCACACACTGATGATAGTAAAGTACATTGTAGTCACAGCTGCCCCGGGGCACACTGACAGAGGCACGGCTGCCATACTGCGCCAACGGCCCCTCTGACCAAGGCGGGTGAAGTGCCCAAGGGCACAACGACGGAAACGGCTGGACGGGGGATCTAGCCGGCGACCTTCCGGTTCCAGGACGACTCCCGTAACCACTCTGACACAGCCGCCCAAATCTGATTGGCCCCCTGAAGTGYCCCTGTCCTTTCACTCATCTGTCCTTGCCCAWGAACAATGACGCTGTTTGCAGTTCCACTTCCAACCACTAGTGGCGCCAATGAGTCAAAYAGGAAAGTCCAACATGAAGSAAGCTYACAGAAGTTTTTTCAAATTGAACAATCCTGCAAAAAAGTTTCTCACTGACAACAATSGCTAGATTTTCTCGCATGTTGTGTGTTTGAGAGTATTTTWWTTWWKKWMMRKWAAAAAATCATGTAAAACTGATAAGAGAATTTACTGTGCAAGCTTTTACAAGTGTTTGAACACGTGTGACTGATTAAATGTACAAAGATTACAAAAACTGGGGAATTGTATGTAAGGATGTTGAACAAATACTTGGCCCCTCTATGAATATTGTGGCCCCTTGATGGCCCCTTACACTGAAAAATACTAGTGGGATTCAGGTTTGAATATTGTATCATTTATTCTTTCAGATTTTTCCTCACATGAACTCAACTCAACATTTGACTACTAGCCTGCAACAGACACATGAACACAAAGAGAAAACAGCACTTTTATGGAGGACAATTTAATCTTGCATCATCCCTCACAACAATGTCTTTCCTGATATCTAATATTTTACATTTTATACGATCAACAGAATTCCCTGGTTGTCTGATCGTCATCAATAACAGTGAGTTCAGCCTGTTTGGTGTCATTTCAGCTCCCTCTTCTGTTCATTTACATGTTCTCCTTCTTGTGTGCATCTTTTGTAGGAAAATTATCAGTTCGAGGTGAAAGGTTTGGCTGCACAGCATCTATACTCCAACACAGGGTATGAGTCATTTTCAGCAATAACCAGTAAGTAAATTTGCTGAGGTGTTTGTATAATTTAGAAGAARYACGGGTTGTTTGTTTAATCTGTGGAAGACTTGATTTGTTTTGTTTACAGTCAGAAATGAGGAATGATGTAAGTGCGGAGAGGCGAGGAGGATGTTGACTGTGCCATGTCTGCAAACACACACCGCTGTATGACCGATGTAACACACACTCCCATTACTGCTGACATTAAAGAAATAATTATCGGCGTTAAGTTCACTGATGGACACAATTCCCCATTAGCCCGATGAGATGTATTAACGACGTGTTGTCAGTAGCAACCTGTAGATCTTATCGCTGTTCCTCCCCACCCCAACACACACACATCTTCCTCCCTCCCTCTCCGCTGTTTTCTTCCTATTTTCATCTCTGTCACTGTCCTCAAGCTGGCTAGGTGAGATAACTCCTCCACACTTCAGCGCTTTCAGCTCATTGGCCGGATGATGGAACGCGGGGCTCCAATCAGACCCTGCATCGTTAGTCGTGGAGCTCATGAGCCTGGGTAGGCTGCTTATCTGCTTCTTACTGCTCCCCGCAGTGTGTCCTACAGCACATCCAACAACTGTCCTGAGAAGCGTAGAGGCCTGGGCTGCCTGCATACGAGTCCCTTCCTGTTTTTTTTTTAATCTATGTATTTGTTTAGATTATTTACACTCTTTTTATTTTGCTTTTACTGTGAGTGTTGGGTAAGGTCATACCTGGGAGCTCCTTTCAACGTTTGCATTAAAAAAACAAAACTAAAAAAARGACCATTTGTTTTAAGTGTTATTTCTAAATCACAAAACTTTTTTCTTTCCCAGTGTGATGTTTCAAAAACTCTGAGGTAGCTTTATACTTACCGTATACATTCAGACCTTAGTAAGTTGCTCAGTAGGCCACAGTTACTTAGCCAACAGCTCAGGGGCTGTATATCCAGTAATTAAAAAGTCTACTATAATTTTTTTCTTTTCTGATTTCAAATCTAACATTATATAAATTTAAGTCGTTTGCAGGCAGACCAAGTTGAAGAGCCTACTATTCCATTAAATTGTGCGTGGGGGCCATAGTTACGGGGTGGAGGGATGGSGGGTGGTAATAGACCAAGCATAACTTGGGACTTTTTTCATTTTCCAAAGGCAGCTTCAGCCCGAACCCACACATGTCAACTTGTACAGATTGTCTGTAAATTATAAAGATTTTACATCATTTTGCAGGTATACGGACGTATAGAGCAATCTCACGTTTTTTTTAAGTCTTACGGATGTTTTAAAAACCTCATTTTCAAATTTATCTAACATGTCAGAGCCTATAGGATAATTAAAAAAAACAACAAATAACATCAAACAGCCATCTTCCAACCTGTTCTGCTGCTAGAAATAAGTTACTTTTTCCTCTCTCCTTTCCTCCTGCTTCGCAGCAGGCGCTTTCATGTCCGCAGCTGACAGCCCCCCCCCCCCCCCCCCGGGTGCGAGTTGTATGGATTTTTTGCAAAATTTATGGATTTTTAGGGCTCTTTATACAGGTAAACTACCAAATACACTCACCGGCCACTTTATTAGG
>NW_013952811.1:194385-196765 GCF_001266775.1 Austrofundulus limnaeus
CACAGTCCATCAAAGTGTTGAATCATTGTTTAAACATTATTGAGCTAAATTCTAATACAAACCAAGACAATAAAACTTTGTAACGGTATTAATTCTCACATCAATTATCATTTTCGTTTATCTCCAGAATGACAAAAACTAGAGGATTTTATTCCCACCCCCTACCCTCCATTCTTAAATGCTCCAGGGTCATCATACCTTGATGGAGACAATCATATTGTTTTTCTTTCAGCTGCTCCCCCTCTGCAGGGGTCAGCACAGTGARCGAGCTTGCATGAAAGATTTGGCAATTGTTTTACGCTGGTTTGCCCTCTCGAACTCAACCTTGTCTCAAACCTGCTGCCTGATGATTACAAAACTGCTGCAGTGACCAGGGAGCTCCAGCAGCCCCTCTGCAGGCAGCATATGCTGCTCAGAAATCTCAATGCACTTTTCTACCTTAATGCTGCCATTACACAAGTGTAAATTACCTTTGCCAAGGGCACGCTTACAATCCCACACCATCACAGGAGCCTGGCTTCTCCAGCAGTTCCTGATAACAGCCTGGGTGATCCTTTTTAGTCTTTGGTCTGAGCGGACGATGGCTATAGCTTCAAAAAAAAGGGGAGAAAAGGTTGTTTTTTTGGGTCATTTTTGTTTGCTTTGAATCCAAAGACATCAGTTCCTCCTCTACCCAGAATTCAGTTTTAGTTTCTTTTTTTCGCACACTTTTCTATTTCAGTGTGACATCATTTTGTTCTATTTAACAAAGGTTTGTAAAATAGCCATGTAGTTTTAATTTGTAGTCTAAATAAAGTTTGTACTTCAAAAGACAATCTATGAATCAATCACATGTATTTGCCACAGGAACTGCTTCCTGACTGCAGTGCAGGAGTAGAAAAAGTTGATAAGGGAGACATGAGTGAAAAAATATGTTTTGTCTCTGCTTTAAACACAAGGCAAAAGTATATATTTTTTCAAAATAAAGCAATGCACTTCTGTATATAGTGGTACAGATACAGTTTTATTGAAGTTTAAATGCTTTATTTGTTTATAGAATAGTTATCTTCTGCTTTGCAACACAAGATACTCCTGGAGCATTACCTGCTACAAACAGCAAACAACTCGTCCATCATAAAACTATTAAAGYAGAACTGATGACAAGCTCTATAAATAGCATTTAAATCAACCATCAGAAACTTTTTTATTAGATAAGAGTTGTTTTAAGATGACACTTTGGTCTCGACCCTGCTAGCAGCTACATTGTAAACCCAGTCAGATTTAGAGACTTAGCATTATGAATGCATATCACCGTGACCCGCCACCTTTCATGCCAGAGCTTTAGGATTTTGCTGTTAAAAGGTCAAAGGTTAAATCTTGAAAATTACAATAACAATAAACAACCAGACATGGGTTTTTACAATGTTAAAACAAGTGTGCATTGCCATGTAGCATGTCATTGCAGCATGGCTTTGCATGCAACATTGGACTTGCAGAATGAACTTTGACCAAGTTCAAATGTGTTTTCTAAACCAGCTTGTGCCTGTCACGTCAGCAGGTGTTTTTAATTAAGGTAATTGAGTGACAATATGAAATTTGAAGAGATTTTTTGTTAAAGTTGCTTTAGCTGGGTTTAAACCCTGATCTCACACATGAAAGCCCATGACATAGACCATTAGACCAGTGGAGCTGTGGAAGAAGGTGGTGGCAAGGGTTCGTTTGTATTTGTGCAGAAAGAGGCCACATTGCCAATACAATTATTGACACTAAACTGCATAATATTATAACAATAGAGCAGTATTGAGACAATTTTATAGTAAAACATGAAAATACAATCATATTAGTATTGTAAACACTGAACAATTGAGATTAAATATTATTAAAGCATGGAGCAGTACCAAGTTGAGTACAGCTGGGGGCAGTATTGGACCATTACAAGGCCCGATTGACTCCCATTATGTGAATTTGGAATAAAGTTTAAACATTAATATTTCTAAAACTACAAGTTGTACATGTACCAAAAGGCAAAGCAATCATTTGGCACAGGACCTTTACAGATAGAAATTACAATGGCAGCTGTAGGACAATGTATGCAGGAGCATTGGACTTGCAGAATGAACTTTGACCGAGTTCAAATATGTTTTCTAAACCAGCTTGTRCCTGTCACGTCAGCAGGTGTTTGTAATTAAGGTAATTGTGTGACAATATGAAGTTGGAGGAGATTTTTGTTAAAGTTGCAGTAGCTGGATTTGAACCCTGATCTCCCGCATGAAAGCCCACAGTGCTCATCATGAGACCACAGGAGATGTGGCAGAAGACAATCCCAGGGATTGGATTGTATGTATACAGAAAAAGTTTACCTTGCCAATGCAATTATTGACACTTAAGTGCAATATATTAC
>NW_013952811.1:198207-204403 GCF_001266775.1 Austrofundulus limnaeus
GTGTGTGGGTGTGTGTGTGTGTGTGTGTGTGTGTGTGTGTGTGTGTGTGTGTGTGTGAGCTGCAGCACAGCACATCAAATTAACCAGACTTTTGAAAAATGGATAGTCATAATTTAAAGGAAGACTATTTTTGCAGTTGGGTTTATTTGAACGGTTCAATATAGAGGTGCAGTTTAATATTTATCAGTTCAGCTGACAAGTCAGTCATTAAGCTGACTCTGACTCGACTTTGACTGTCTTTGCTTTGAGGCTTGACTCGAGACTTGAGGATAAAAGACTTGCAAAACGACTTGGTCCCACCTCTGGCAGGGAGTGAGCCAACATTTCTCCTCTGTCAGGCTGGAACCTTTGGGATTACTGCTTTGAGACGAAGAGACATGTATGGACTAAACTGTTTGGAAAAGTGGGAGTTTTTTTTATCCCATTAGTGACAGAAGGACTGGAGCAGTTTGCAGTTGGTTAGAGCAGAAGGGAGTGCACTCTGGTGGTTCCTGACAGAAAAAGTTAACAGTGTTTTGCTGCCATCTTGTGTTCAGTCAACAGCTGGTTTCTGTTATTGGTGYAGGCGCTGAGATTGATCTCCATCACTGAGCGCTAACAGGTACTTGTTTAAAACATTGTTATGTACTATTAGGTGTCAACTGTCTGTTAGTAAAATATCTCATGAACCACTGAACTGGTTTTAATGAAACTTGCAGGAARTGATCATTAGAGGTGCATCTAAAACTGATTAACTTTCCAAGCCAAACCAATTTAGGGTGGCTGACATAACAGACAAAACTTAYAAAAMACAAACAAGATTATAATTAAGTCAGTTTTGCRGATACTGACTTTAAATTTAGCATGATTGTTGCTGAGAGTCATTTACAAAAAGTGCCACTCATTGCACAAGATATTGGCTTTAAATTTTAACAAATGTTGAAATCAACCATTTCTGTCTGTTAGCAAAATATTCTGTGGACCACTGGATACATTTTTATGAGCATCAAGTAAATAACTGGTTGTACATCTATAACTGATTAACTTTTGTAGTCAATCTAATAGAAGATGGCTGCTACAGCTAATCCAGATTAGACAACACAAAATCACTATAACTAAATTTGACATGTAGTAGCTTAGTTTCTCACATCATAGTCTGAGGTTGACATTGACATTTATTTCAAGGTTGACTAAAATTACTACAAATCTATTTGGGCAATATACAGTTCTTCAACAAATGTAGAGATTTTATTTAATTTTTTTTAYTACATAGTTTCTATAAAGTCACCCTTGTCAACATCCTTCACGCTGAGATGCTCAAACATGCAGAGGAAGTTTGGATCCACAGAAAGTTTCTCCGGTCTGTCCCCGCCCACCGGCACACGGCGAGCCATCACATTTCCCTGACAGGCTGTTGGGCCTGTTGGTCTGACCTTTGTCAGTGGGCAGCTCGTCTGCGAGCTTCAAACTTGTTAACATTTCAAACAGAAAAGGTTAATAGGAGGGTCGGGCCTAAATCAGAGAAGGTCAAACATGTTTTCCCTTCATCTCAAAGAAACAAACAAGGCAAGTTTGCCACAGAAAGGCTGAATCAGGGTTTAGATGCGGGGCCGATCAACGGGCTTCACTGAACCTCGTGCCAGAGTAGAACACGGCTTCATCCAGTCGGTCCCAATCGGCCAATCTGAGACACTCAGTGGTTCTTAAATAAAGCTCCTGATTCTGTCCAGCAGGGAGAGCTGCAGAGTCTTTATGGAAGTTTCAGTGAGCTCATCATGACGTTGATGTAATCCTAAAAAAAAAAGCACAGTCATTCAATAAGACACTGTTGACTCCCTGTTTGATTTTGAGAGATYAAACTGGGCCAGATCCTCAAAACATTTTCCCAATAAAAACTTTAATAATTTTCACCTTACTTTTTTCTCAATGATTATAATAATCGATAAATTAAAGACCCAGTATCACTCATGGGAATGCTTATCACCCACTATCTTTCATACAAGTGTTTTAGACTGAGATCATCAAATGATAAGAGAGTTGTTGTTTAGGTCAATAAACCTTGTAAATAAAAATCTACAACCTCGTGTAATCTTGTGATAAATGTGACCCATCACATCGAAACGAGGATTAAGTCCTAAAGTTGTATATGGAGAAATAGTCAAATATAGTGTTTTGACTAAAACGTTTAAAAAAATTTGCATTTTGTCAAAATATAATGAATAAAAGTCTCATCAATGTATCATTTGAATGAACTGTCTGAAATTTAATCATAAAACAAAATTTTGAAGCACTATTTTGAGCAGTAGCAACAAAAAGCCTGATTTTGAGGAAAAACGCCTTGAAATTTTGAGATTTTCCCTGTGAGCTAGCAAAGTTTTGTTTTTTTTTCAGCTGGGAAATCCCAATATTCAAATAAAATTTGAGGTTTCCTCTTTATAAGGACATCAAAAATTCCTCAATAAAATGACAAAAAATTAGGATTCAGACCAAATATTTATGTGTTATTGTAACCAACAAGACAAATTAAGTCATAYATATGGATTTAATTATGATAACAGGATGATTTAGGTGTCAAAATGTAGCTTTTAAAGCCAATAATCTGAAAATGTAATTAGGTCATTTTGACCAAATTTGACTTAATCCTCATTTCGACATGATGGCTCACAAATATGATCAGCTTGTGATGAGCCAGTCAGCTCCTGCCAGGCTAAATTTTAGCTCATTGTCAGTAAACGTAGTCATTCTCATGTAGAGGAAAGTTTGATTAGTCATGCTAGTCAGCTTGAATTAACCCCAAAAAGTCATCTGTTGCAATTCTGCAAACAACTGCTCAGTTTCATTTAAATCTGTCCAGTGGTTTGTGAAATATTTTTGCTTACAGGAAAACAGGGCTGATTCTAAAAAACGAAAAATCAATAAGTTTTACGTGACAATGTTCAATGTGCAGTGCTCATGTTGGTCAAAATGCTCAGCTACCACCACATGTTTTAGCTCAGGATTTGTAAAATTGGTGTAGGTATCAGTGGTGTGGTTGGACCCAGAGTGCAGACTTTTCAAAAAAAGTGCTTCCTGTACAGCAACACTCACAAGGAGTAGCATGTAGCCCACCAGTAACATCACGATGCAGAAATGATCTGCTGAGGGAAGGACAGTGATAATATCCAGCAGCTATAGGCTGATGAGTTAGACTGTGTGGAACACAGCTGAGCTGATTGGGAAGTGTTGATTGGTGTGAGTGGCTGTGAAATCCCAAGTAGGGGTCTCTGCGGACGAGTGGGCGTGTCACAAGGAAAGGCGATTCTAAAGCGACACACCTGATTTGACGGACTTTGTTGAAGGGACACACCTGGCTGGACAAGCAAAAAAGGGGCGATATCGTATAGCACCACCTGATTGGACAAGAACAAAAGGGGCGTTACTGTACGRCACCACCTGATTGGACAAGAACAAAAGGGGCGTTACTGTACGGCACCACTTTTTCTGTAGACCCCTACTTGGGTCACAGTTCTCCTGGTTAACCTTAGTGTTGGGGTCAGGGTCAGGCTGTAAAGAGATCAAGCAGGATCTAAGGATACCATCATGTAGGCCTCGTAGCCCACAGTGTTTATGCTTTTGACACGCCCACTCTTGTGACACGCCCACTTTGATTCCGCAGTTAACCCCATCTCGTGAAATTACTGAGAAACTGTCACGGGGTCATGGGCATAATTTGTTGGGGGGCTTGGGGGGTTGTGACCCCCACTATAATTTCATCAAGTCAATATCACCCCCCCCCCCCCAAAAAAAAAAAAAACAAAAACAAAAGACAATTAGCTTTAACACAACACAAATGAACCGGTTAAGTACACAGCTGCAACTCTCTTGTTGTCTTTAGGTAATTCTGACCTGATTTAAAAATTTACGTTGTCATATGTGTACATTTTAATATAACAGCTGAAAATGACATGCAGGGTTTTAGTCTGCTCTTGCTCTTTATGGCTGTATTTGTTGAATCGTGTTGAGCTGGTAAATACAGGGGTTAGACAATGAAACTGAAGCACTTGTCATTTTAGTGTGGGAGGTTTCATGGCTAAATTGGACCATCCTGGTGGCCAATCTTCATTAATTACACATTGCACCAGTAAGAGCAGAGTGTGAAGGTTCAATTAGCAGGGTAAGAGCACAGTTTGGCTCAAAATATTGCAATGCACACAACATTATGGGTGACATACCAGAGTTCAAAAGAAGACAAATTGTTGGTGCACATCTAGCTGGTGCATCTGTGGCCAAGACAGCAAGTCGTTGTGATGTATCAAGAGCCACAGGTACCCAGGGTAATGTGAGAATACCACCAAGRAGGACCAACCCCAATGGTAGAACTAAAGTTACACCTGTGCTGAGGTGAAATGAGGAATGGCACAAAGAATACAAAGAAACAAGAATAACAAAACACACTTGGAAGGGTTAAGCTAAAATGACACAACACAAAAAATGACAACAACACAACTATTCTAAAGCTAAAGAAACTTAACAAAACTAAAACGCAAAAATCCATAAGGCAACAACAACAAACAGTGATCCTGACAATTGGTTGAGTTTTAGCTATTTTGTGTTTTCTGAGGCTGTTGGCTATGGAAGCCATCTTGAATGAGGTTAACACAAAATGTAATATGTGGCAAGTGTGAACCCATTGAACACTTTGTGAATGTTTCATTAAGTCCAGGTCCATGAGATAATTTGCTAACAGACAAACTGTTGACTCCAAACACAGATTAGTGTCCACAGTATATGTTGGAGATCAGTCCAAGGGTGTGACTTTAGGTCCACCTGCCTTTGATTTATTTATTTATTGAGTCATTTACTTTTGTAAAACGGTTCAGGATATTTGGGCATTAAAATACATTGTAATATTTTTACTGTGTAATGTTTTTAATGTTTTACAATAGCTTTCCTGTTTTCTTTGTATTTACGTTGCACTTTCTGTTCCACATCAGTTCAACAATTAAGAAACGCTTCCTCCCATTTTTTCCAAGATTAATTTTTCATTTTTAAGATGTATTATACAGCGTACCTAAATTTCACAATTTTCCGAGAGTGCACCTGGTGCACTACAATTTGGCTGGTAAAAATTACAATACGAGTCAACAAATACAGACAAAATGCGACCAGAGCAGACTAAAATCCTGCATCTTGTTTTTTGCAGTTGTGCTTAATTGTACATATATGACATCATAAATTTAGAAAACAGGCCAAAGTTACCTAAAGACAACAGGAAAGTTGCAGCTGTGGATTTAACCAGTTCATTTCTTTTGTGTTAGAACAAATTATGTCATTTTATTGGTGGGGGGGTATATTGACGGGATCAAAATATTGAGGGGGACATAACCCCATGCAAATTACGCCCATGGATCAGTCTCAGCTACTACCACACAAAACGAGTTTAATATCTGTAGAAGTGACTGAGTTGTAGTAACTTCTCTAAGTTTAGTCTTTTGGCAGCCATCTTGGATTGGGCTGGCTTCAAAAGAGGATCAGTTAAAAAGCTACAGTTGTAGCCTATTTTTGTGTTTGCTAAGATCACTTTGTGGTGACAGCCATTTTGAATTGGGTTCATTAATTTATTTAACTTGTACATACATGCATTTATTTATATGCATTTATAAAGAAAACACACACAAAAAAAAAACCAATCACGGAACCACGTGTGTGTTTCAGAAGGGGCAGGCTGAAACAGTCAAATGTAATTATTCAAATCCCTTTTAAAGAAGTGAGCATTTCTAAGTCCACATGACTAACATTAAGTTGTTAAATGATAGCGGTTTCTAATCAGTAAATATGGAATTGTTTTACATGATTATTTTTTCTAAACACATACATATCACTCCTCAGTTGTAGGTTTCTGCAAGTTTCATTATAGTATAATCCATCCAGTGGCTCATGAGATTTTGCTAACAACAAACAAATCAATGCACACACAGCCATGGGTAAAAACATTTTCGCTCCACCTCCACTTTTGGTGGCAAGAAATAAAAAAGCAAACTCATTTAAAACTCTACTTAGAGTTTAGCTAATACAGTGGGTAAAATAAGTATTGAACACGTCACCATTTTTCTCAGTAAATATATTACTAGAGGTGCAAATGACATGAAATTTTCACCAGATGTCGGTAACAACCCAAGTGATCCATACATACAAAGAAATCAAACCATAAATGTCCAGAAATGACGTTATTTGTAAT
>NW_013952811.1:206261-207843 GCF_001266775.1 Austrofundulus limnaeus
CTCGAACAAATAGGCTTTAACAAGGCTTTAATAAGCTAAACAATAGAGGTACATGAGAAAATGTGTTTATAACGAACGAAAAAATAATAATAAAATGGTGTCCGTGCCACTCTCTGGTCCAACACTCTACCCATTGCCCTATTGGARSCTTGTTGTGAAATGAGCTGCGCATTACACAACAACACATTGACGGCTTTTTATACTGAGGAGGTGGAGTCTCACCCAGAGGTTGCTGGGTAAGGGGCAGAACGCAGGTTCTGGTGGGTTGTCGTAGGGCTTGTGACATCACAAAATAACGGAAGTGTAAAACTTACTGCTACTTTCATGTGAAGTAGAAGACTCGGCATACAAAGTTCTTACAACCTAAAACTTTAAGTTTCTACAACTTTCGGTTGAGTTACAAAAACATGGAAATCAAAGTTTGGCAAACTGAAAAGCAAAACTTAAATAGTTAAGTTGAAGTCCAAAATTTAAAAATGCATTGAAGTTTGTTGCCTCACAATTTTGAGTTCTGCCAACTTTTCTTTTTTTACAGTGTACCTGCTGAGGAGGCTGAGGTCTTTTGGAGTCTGGGGGCGCTCCTGAAGACCTTTTATGACTCTGTGGTGGCATCAGCCATCYTCWACAGGGTGGTTAGCTGGAGCGGCAGCTTATCTGCAGCTGAGTGGAAACAGTTAGACAAGCTCATCAGGAAGGTCAGCTCTGTGCTGGGATGCCCCCTCGACACAGTGCAGGTGATGGGAGACAGAAGAACTGACTAAAATAACATCATTGATGAACGTCTCCCACCCAATGCATGAAGCTGTGGCWGAACTGGAGAGCTCCTTCAGTGACAGACYGSTGCATCMGAGGTGCACAAAGGAGCGTTATCRCARATCCTTCCTCCCTGCAGCTGTCAGACTTTATAACCAGCACCACACCCAAAATTTACAATAAGTGTTTAAAAATATCTCTATAAGTGTTTACACACCTGCTTCAGCACAATCATTTGCACAATTACTCACTTATATTATCCCAATCTGAGTAATCACCTGCTCTGTTATTACCCATTTTTAACTTTAAAGTTAATTCTGCTGTAATTGCACATCAGTGTTTCTTGTCTGCATTGCGATACTTCACTTTACAGTTAATAGTCTGTTCAGATTGTTTTGCACTGAAAACAGGCAATTTCTGATTCCTAATGTTGGATTCTGATAGTCTACTGTCTCTAAGACAAAACATATCGTTTTCTATTCTTGCACAATTCTTCATATTGTATTTTATTAGTAGTAGTAGTCATATCATGGCTAGTCAGTGTTCATTTTTGTTTTGTGTGTACTATCTATAGTTTGTAAAGTAACTAACTAGTAACTAGAATGTAGAATGGGAGGCAGAGCTTTCAGTTATCAAGCTCCTCTCTTGTGGAACCAACTTCCAGTTTCTGTCCATGAGGCTGACATTCTGTCTACTTTTAAGATTAGACTGAAGACTTTCCTTTTTGATAAATCAAGGTTTCCTGAATTATTATTCATTTCTGCTGCTAAAGACTTAGACTGCTGGAGCACAAACTGAGCACATTTCTTCACTTTGCTGTGTTCTTTAG
>NW_013952811.1:213678-215258 GCF_001266775.1 Austrofundulus limnaeus
AACACAATACTGAGGGTAAAAAAAAAAAAAACTCTGTGCTTTGTGTTATGGTGCTCTGGCATTAAATAAAAAATAAATCTTCTCAGCAGCACTGTTTCTGTTAAATAATGAAGTGATTCCTGAAGAAAAACAAGAAAATTTAAATCAGTAATATTAAGTCCTACCTATTTCCTGTTGCTGACAAAATGTATCTAAATCAGTGAAATATGCCAATTAATATTTACTTATTTATTGATTGTGTGGATTTCCAGCAGTAAAACCCACTCACCTGTACTTTCATTAACATGAAAGAGACTGGAAGCTCCAGACTGGCTGCTGCTGGCGTCTCCACTCCTGTCACCTCCGCTCAGCCATTACATTTGTCACCTTTCCTGCAGCCCCACAAATCAACTCTCCTGGTCTGTGGACAGCCTCAAGTGTCTGAGAAAGCAGTAAACATCATGGGATTAACATCAGTTTAATGATGACACAGCAGAACAGCGCTTTCACCCCTATTGTCCATTTTTATTTGGAACTTTCTAAATCTGTTGCAAACTGTAGCTCAGGTGAAATTCAGACAAGTACCTGAAAACGGACTAAACAAGTGCCACTTAATTCCTTCAGGGTCTGGTTTGAACAGTTTCGATGGGACTGGGGCAGACGACCCCCCCCCCCCAACACACACACAACGGATTCAAAACCCATTGTCTAATGCAGAGGTGCTCAAAGTGGGGCCCGCCGGCCAAAATTGGCCCGCCGAGCCATTTGATTAGGCCCACCAGCAGTTGTCCTGGTTACTAGACTGTTATTATGTTTAGATTAAATATAAAATACAAGTAACTACAAGAGGCATTTAGATTAGATTTAAGCCCTTATATAGATCTGCACACCTTATAAGACCACATATACTCAAATTTTAAATTATGAAAAGTCACATGAGTCTTTGCTGCCCGAGGATATGTTGAATTTTCTCCATCACGTCCATGGGATTAAAAAAACTAAAGAATGTGGGCAACCACACTGGCTGCTAGCTTAATCATAAAAAAATAAAACAACTTTACTGAAGTATTAAGCATTTCTTGTATTATTGCATTTGACCCACGGCCTTCAGACTGATTTTAATTTTGGCCCTCTCAGGGAAAGTGTTTGGGCACCCCTGGTCTAATGGTTTAATCTAACCCATTAAACCAGTGAAAGGAGCTCGGATTTAAACTGTGCAGCAGATGAGCTCTTGGTTTTGGCTGAAGATGATGAGTGAAAATCAATATGGGTAATATTTGTAATTAGTAAGGATTATCCACACCTCCACCCCCATCATTGAGTGTTGGGCTATTGTCCAGCGCGCTGAGTGGATCTGTCGGATTTGACAACAGATTTGATTTAAATCCTGGAAAGTTAATCACCCACAGGAGAGGGGACTTTTCTGGAATTGAACCACTGAATGGACAGCAATGATTGTATCTTAAATCAAGATCATTCACAGTTTACTCTTGTAAGGCTAATCTAGTAAAAAGTAAAAGATTTGGTAAAAAAAAAAATAAAAAATAAAAATAAATCCAAAGGCACGTCACTGTGGTTTAACAGTTTATGTTCTTGTAAAT
>NW_013952811.1:215480-216998 GCF_001266775.1 Austrofundulus limnaeus
GTGGGACACACCGGTGCCGTTTCCCAAACAGACAAGAAGCTTCTCTGAGATCTCCACTGATGTTTTTGTATCATGGATCTGATTAAACAGAATATATGATGTCTTTCTGCGTGAGCAGGTGCAACACGGTGCTGAGTCCCCCTGTCTGAGAATAAACTTCACACTGGATTTTATTGGTGTGTTTTTCCCCCCTATTCGTGGGAAAAGCATATAGGGATGAAGCTGGGAGCGCCAGGTGAATGAGGGGGCTGTTCACCAGGCTTTGAAGTACACCTATTCCCTGCCCCGCTCCTGCTGGTCAATGGGGATGCAGGCAATCATGACGCAGTTTCACAGCGCAGTGTTAATGTGGAGGGGAGGGGGCATTCAGTCAAAGAGCGCACGGCTACATAAATATCATCACCGTGGAGGGGAGGGGGTCAGGTCCGGTCAGCGGCCGTCCTCCTGCACATCTGGAACACAGCAAACGGGAATCCGCTCAGACCGCTGCCGCAATGGGACMCCTGACCGTCCTCCCAGTCGTGGCCGTGTCCGCCTTCATCCACCTCCAGCTGGCATCGGCTTGGTMCGTCGTTTTCAAATGAATGTGTCAACTTTCTAAGTGTGTCTTCAAGCGTAATTCCCTGCTTTTTCTCTCTCAACAGGACGGTGAATAATTTCCTCATGACTGGCCCGAAGGTAACGAAAGCTGTTTGTGGGAATGGGTCGTGCGTAAAAATTTGTATTTCTAACGCTGGTGATTTACGTTCTTGAACGTAAAATAATCATAAATTGTTGTTTTTGTTCATAAATGCGCGTAATAAAAATTGCCTTCTGTTCTTCTCTCMAGGCTTTACTGGGTTATGTCAGCAGCGTGCAGGCAGGCGCACAGACCGGAATAAAAGAGTGCAAACACCAGTTCGCTTTGGAGAGATGGAACTGTCCAGAGAGCGCGCTCCAGTTGTCAACACACAACGGCCTTCGAAGTGGTAAGATTTATTAKTTTCCAAATCCACACTGACTTAAAAGCATACTGGAGAAACTACGTCAATTGTGGTGACGTGTTCATAACTGTATATCCGTTTTGTGCGTAATAGCTGTTTGAGGCATTACGCATATGCGCCAAACTGAGCTGTTTTGTTTGTTTGTTTGTTTGTTTGTTTGTTTGTTTGTTTGTTTGTTTGTTTGTTTGTTTAGCCACAAGGGAGACGTCATTTGTCCACGCCATCAGCGCAGCCGGAGTGATGTACACGCTCACCAAGAACTGCAGTTTGGGAGACTTTGACAGCTGCGGCTGCGATGAGTCCAGGATTGGTCAAACAGGTGCGCAACTTCTGAACCAAACTGATAAGACTTTTGAAAAAAAAAAACTCCTTTATTTGTATAGAAAATCTCTCGAGACTCATAGTCACATTTACGACAGAGAACTGTTACATACATAACAACAAACAGCAAAAAAACAACAATAATAATACAATCTACTTCACACTTTTAAAACTCAATACCACACTTGTACAGAAACATGTCAGATTATTATTA
>NW_013952811.1:217052-218997 GCF_001266775.1 Austrofundulus limnaeus
ATTATTATATCTGTTGTTGCTGTTACACCTGGATTTCCCCGTTTCGGGACACTAAAAGCTGTTTCCAATTCTTCTAATCACAGGTGGAAGAGGGTGGGTTTGGGGAGGATGCAGTGACAATGTTGCGTTTGGAGAAACCATTTCCAGACACTTCGTGGACGCGCTGGAAAATGGACGTGACGCACGCGCAGCGGTCAACCTCCACAACAACGAGGCAGGCAGACGGGTGAGAGTCAAATGAGTGGAGTCATTATTTGTTTAGGATGATTTGATAATTACGTTTTTACTTTTTTTGGTATTTTGAGCGCAAAACAACTTTTACGCATGACGCGCACATTTATTGAAGGAAAAAAAACTGTGATTTTATTAACAGGCAGTCAAAGCCACCATGAGAAAARCCTGTAAATGTCACGGAGTGTCGGGGAGCTGCACCATCCAGACCTGCTGGATGCATCTACCCAACTTCAGAGAGGTGGGCAACCACCTGAAGACGAAGCACGAACGCGCCAGGAAGCTGGAGCTGGACAAGAAGCCGGCGAGGTCCGGGAACAGCGCGGACAGCCGAGGGGCCGCGACGCTTGCTTTCCGGGGCGTCGCTCGAACTGAGCTCGTTTACCTGGAGGACTCTCCGAACTACTGCGTGAAGAACCAGAGCCTGGGGGTGCAGGGCACGGAGGGGCGGGAGTGTCTGAGGGGCGGCAGGAGGAACGCGACGCAGCGGGAGGACAGGAGCTGCCGCAGGCTGTGCCACCAGTGCGGCCTGAGAGTGGAGAAGAGGCGCACCGAGGTCGTCAGCAGCTGCAACTGCAAGTTTATCTGGTGCTGCACGGTCAAATGTGACAAGTGCACACAGTTTGTCACTAAATATTACTGCGCGCGCAAAGAAGGATGGGATAAGCTGCAGAATCAGACCAGGCGGAAACAGCTGGTGCGTCAGGACTGATTAAGGACCTAATTAATAAAGACTACACAAGCTGATAGAATGCTGAGTTCTAAACTGCCTGGACTTTTTTATTGCACTTTTTTTTTTACCTTTAAAGCTGGACTATTTAAGCAAAGCTGTGTTTTTCTTCAATCCAATTTGGAAATCTTTGCTCGCTTGGATTTTCCAACAACWGAACAAGGACTTTTATTTTGAGTGATAAAAAATAAATATTTTCCTACATCACTCTGTTGATCCCATCATTTGTATATTGGTGCCCTGCGGGTCGTGAATCCGCAACCGCGGGGTGCGCAGAGCTGCGTTCTTTTGAAGTGCGCATACAAGGCGTTTCTTGACCCAGTCACCCAATCTGGGCTTCAGGAACAAAAGAACAAGAAGCTCCATTTGTTCCTTGCGCTCATAAAGGAGGGACGTGTCAGCACACACCGGAACCAAGACGCTCCAAGGCCGCAGACTTTACAAAAAAATAAAAATAAAAAATGACGCGCTCCGTGTTCTGGTTCCTGCTTCTGCTGTTTAACACAGGACACGCCTGGTAAGATCTRTTTTTGTGACTGTTTTATTTTGACTAAAAACAAAACAAATTCAAAATATTTTTATATTAATTTCTCTCAGGGTGGCCAGTAACTTTCTGATGACAGGACCGAAGGTAACGAAAYTTTGCTACAATTAGTTTAGTACCAATTTAAAGTGACAGTACCTCATTACAGCACCTATAATAATAATGATGATTAAAAAAAACTTTCGTCCAGGCTTATCTCACCTATGCAAGCAGCGTGCAGGTTGGGACGCAGAGGGGGATTGCAGAGTGCAAACATCAGTTCGCCTGGGACAGATGGAACTGTCCGGACAGCTCCACGCAGCTCAGAGGACTGAGGAGAGGTTAGAATTTATTTAACTCTTACGTTTATCTATCTATCTATCTATCTATCTATCTATCTATCTATCTATCTATCTATCTATCTATCTATCTATCTATCTATCTATCTATCTATCTATCTA
>NW_013952811.1:225987-227821 GCF_001266775.1 Austrofundulus limnaeus
GCGTCAAAATAAGACGCAGAGGGAACCTTTGGAAAAGCGTCAATATGTGACGACTTGGGAGTGAGAATGTGTAGTCCTGATACCACACATTGTGTAGCATTCTTAATGCTCTATTTYGTAGTGWACATRTTTTTTGTAAAGAACTTTTATATGTGTTACCCCAGACTTCAACACAATACTCTAAATATGGAAGAAAAAAAAGAAGAGAAGAGAGAAATTAATAGTGGATGTTACTGTAATATCAGCCCAGTTTTTTTAAATATCGGACCGATACTGATGTGTTAAAAAATGACAAACATCAGCTGAAACAGATGTTAATGTAAATACATCGTGCATCCCTAATTTCTACTTTTCAAACTGAAACAATAAATGCCATTTGATGTTGGCAAATTTGTCCTGAAGACRCTRCGACCGCGTCAGACAAACCMCTAATAAGCAAATGTAGGGAAAGTRTCCCAGCTTCTACCTGGACAAGGTGAAACACTTCAAAGAGATGCCTCCCCTGCGTTCAAAAACTGTTCTGTCATCGTCCACAACTTCTTTGACTGTCTTTACCAGATTTATTTGACGATCTTTTCAAGTTTTTCTGGAACATAGATGCTGTATTTTGTAACAGCCTCRGCCAGCTGCTCCTTTGCGAAACAGTCGAAGTGAAATGAGAGCGTTGTTGTTCTGTCTTCACACCGCTGCCAGAAAAGGTTCTGCCTGGACCCTGTGGACAAAACTGGTTCTCGGAGCTCATGCAAGAAAAACGTGACAGTCTTTGTCACACAGTCAGTGATGGCAGACTTCTCTCGCAACATAAGAATCCAGCTTAAAATGTTAATTGTTGAAACCCTTTCAACAGAGCTCCACTTCACAATGGTTACTCATTTTGTTTTTCTCTGGTTTCCATCAGGCTGTGAAGGCAAYGATGAAGAGAGTGTGCAGATGCCATGGCATGTCCGAAAGCTGCAGTGTCCAAACCTGCTGGACACAGCTKTCCAGTTTTAGAGAAATCGGCGACTTCTTAAAAATCAAGTACAACCACGCCCAAAAACTAGACGTCGACGGAAAGCGCCAGAGGGCGGGAAACAGCGCAGATAGCCGAGGAACCATCACGAATACGTTCAGCAGCATCGCCCAGACCGAGCTCATCTACTTGGAGGACTCTCCGGACTACTGCAAGAGGAACAGCAGCCTGGGGCTCCACGGCACGGAGGGCCGGGAGTGTCTGCATCCCAACGCAGATGGCCTGAGTCACTGGGAAAGAAGGAGCTGCCGCAGGCTGTGCAACGACTGTGGCCTGAGAGTGGAGGAGAAACGCACGGAGGTGGTGAGCAGCTGCAACTGCAAGTTCCACTGGTGCTGCAAGGTGGACTGTGAGGACTGCTCACAGGTCAGGGTCAAACACGCRTGTGCCAGGAGGGAGGGCAGGGACGGGCCTGTTCCCAGACGCAGACAACGTGGGCCGAAATAAACACGTTTTGTCACCTGAGGGGCCACAATGACTTRATGAACGCAAGTCTAGTGCCTCAGATTGAACTGGGAAATAAAGAATCTTCCAGGCAACAATTTGGAAGACGGTTTTTGCCCACTGTCCCTTTTTATTTTTTRTTAGAACTAATTGTAACATAGTTCGCTTGTTGAAGCTCTCTGGGCACAGTCATAATCTTAAAATTAGAGTATTTTTTTTCTGTAAACTGTCACGTTTGGGGGAAAAGTAGCAGTTCACTTCACCTTTTAGCAACAAAATAAAAGTTGCACAGGCTCATGGCCAGAGTTGTAAAGTAACTAAGGACAAATACTTCTTTATTGTACTGAAAGGGATCCATGATTAGTTGTAACATTAGAC
>NW_013952811.1:231014-232132 GCF_001266775.1 Austrofundulus limnaeus
TGTGTGTGTGTGTGTGTGTGTGTGTGTGTGTGTGTGTGTGTGGGTGGGGGGTGGCATTTCAAAGACAGTAGCTCAATGCATCAAAGTTGAAAGAAAAATGTCATGACAAACTCATAAATTAGTTTTATTCACACTAAAGTCCAATGTTGCATTGTAAATACAAAGAGGCATAACAAAAGTGGCCCACCTTTAACTCATTTCTAATCTTATAATTTAAAAGTAATTAGGTTTTAGAAGACACTCGTCTCCGCCCACCGACCTGAAAGAGCCTTCTTTACTTTGCTTCCCTTCTCTCTACCTCCTGGAACTCCAGAAATCCTCCTCTCAGCTGGACGTGTCATAAATCTGCCAGGATCCCAGCTAAATGAGAGATGAAAAGGATGTCACCTTCTTTAGGGGTCCCCGTGCCTGCGGGGGGGGGAGATAGATGAGGAGCGGGGGCGGGTGGGGCTCGACCAGAAATGACGCTGTTTTTGACCGTCTCTTCAGACCAGTAACTGCAGAGGCAGTAAATAAAAATGACAACTCGTGATAACATTAGAGATAATAGAGATCAGTTGGGTTCTGGATTCCTGTCGCTCCACGAAAAGATCAGTGGCTGAAAGAGAAACGCTTTTATTTTAGGTTTTTCTTTTTTCTGGAATGTAAATTTGTTTGTTTGCAGGAACCCTCAAACCGAACAGTCACACATTCCAGATTAAATACAAAATATGGGAAATCTGAGGTAGAAAAACCCAGCAGCTCCTGACTTTAGAAGCCAAAATACAGTATAAACAAACGAAAAGACATGACTTCCCATGTGTTTACTCGTGGAGCTGCTGTGTGCTAATGAAGCTTTTGAATCCAGGGCAGACCCTCAGAGATGCACCCCTCTGTTCTCCACTGAAGATGTTACTGGGTTTGGGATGCTTGCTCTACATGTGGAGACCCTGTTTTTTCTGAGGATACCATTCATATCTGGTGTTGTTCGTTGGTGGGGGGCACTCACTTATCAGGGCAGTGTAGGGAAACAGGGGAGGAAGGGAGGTCACGGGAGATCTCCCTCTAGGACCCCCCTGAGGAACTCACGTATTCAACCAGACAGGCCCTGAGGGTCTGTGAGAATCTGAGGTTGATTG
>NW_013952811.1:232278-234744 GCF_001266775.1 Austrofundulus limnaeus
CCCACCCCCCAGCGGCCCTCCTCTTTCACCTGGGTGTGAGATACCAGGAGGTCTGACCACAGAACCTGGAGCTGCAGCTGCAGAACAAGATCAGACACGTTCTGAGTCTGGTGAAAAAGATGGTTCATATTTTAATTCACAATGCATCCTGTTGCAACCGAATATTAATCATAAAAGTTTAACTGTCAGGGGAAAAAAGTTAAGAACTCTATAAATCTCTGATCTTCACCAAGTCATMGAATCTATAAAAAACAGCCTCAAATGAACAAATAACATGTTACAGGTGTGGATGGATGCATCTGTTGGTATATGCTTACCACTCATTAGAACGAGTCACTTCTCATGAAAAGTGATTCAGTTGAAAATATTTGTCTAATGCAAGGGTCTGCAACCTGCGGCTCTGGGGCTCAGAATTAAATCATTTTGACGACCATACACGCAGACTTTCTGTGCATTTGTTCAACGTGTTTCTGCATTCTTGATAAACTTGCCACGACAAACAATATATTTTTAGGTTTATGTCACGTCCACAGGCCATAAAGGTTCATGAAAAGGCCTTGAAAATGCCCACAAACCACCAGTTGATAATCACAGCTGTAGCTTGTTTTGCGGCTCTGGACACATTATTAGTGAGCCGAGGAGCAGAAATGGCTCTTTTGATTGTAAAGGTTGCAGACCCCTGGTCTAATGTACAGTATATCTGCATGCATTTAGTCTGTGACGAAGTAAACAAAAATGCAAAAAAATAAGTTTGTTTTTACAAGTTAATACTAAATGTAGCAGACTGGCTGTAAACAAAGAAACAAAGTGTGGCAAATTCTGACTTTAAAAGAACTGTGTAAAAATAAATATCTGCAATAACCTGAAACTACATTGCAGGAAGAAAAAGAAGACGTCTGTTTTTTTTTTTTTATCTCATTGTATTTTTATCTTAAATTGGTTCCTCTAGTCTTTTAGACTGACAATAATTTATAATATATTTTCGGTATCTGACATTAACAAATGAGGACCCATGATGACCACCCACAACTACACTTTTATTTCTTTAAGATATGACTTTTGAGTTGTGTACTGAGTAAAAAATAAAAAAGTAAAATAAAAAAAAATAGTAACTCAACCAAGCAGCAAAGCTGAGACAGGGTTTGTCACTGTGTGAAAGGAAGTAAGCAGTCCTTTTTTTTAACAACTTGTGAGATACCTCTCTAATAATAACCACTGAAAACACACATCGATGCTTTTTATGGCCACAGTGGGTGAAATGACGAAAGCAAAAGTGTTCTGACTTGAAGAGGTTATTCTTCAGCTTGATGTTGAAGTTGACTGTGACTATTCACCAAATTGTTTTTTTTTTWAACKTTTGCTGATCTGCTTCGAAGAAACAGGCCTGAGTTTGGCTAATGCTCCCTCCAAAGAAGAGCTGATGGGATGGGACACAGACTCTAGCTGACTACATGAGGCGGGTGAGTCACATTTTAACAGGTTGTTTTTGTCAAGCTGAAACGGACATCTATAGAATGGGGAAAAAACAGATGATCTTGAAAAAGCAATGATGTGTAAGCAAAAGTATGGATGTACATTTTTAGCATCTGATATTGGCAACATTTGTCTGGCTTAGTTCTGGCCCATACAATGCTCTTAACACTCGGGCCAGATTCTCCAAAAAATGACGGCCCTTTGGTGGCCCAAATGTCGTTTGCCAGGGGTGGTCCATGCATGGCCCAACATCACATAAACCAAACAAGGGGACCAGTTGTGGCCTTAAATCTTAAAAACAGGACTACTACAGCCAGATCTGGCCCACACCTGTCTRTTATGTGGGCTAATGCTGTGTGTCGTTGTGTGCAAAACAACTGCATATTAACCRTCCTCATCTCCTCAACTGACGAGAGCAAATCAAATGAAAAATGTCTTTAGTTATGTGAAAACATTTTCAAGACAGTTGATCTTTAGGGATGTTGATGTTTGACAATGAAATCTTTTACAGCAGATCAAATTCAAAAGGGACAAGACTGCGACAAAAAATATTAAATAAATCATTTTTCATAGCTTTTAAATCTATGCTTACCACAAAAAGTAAGGATATTTGTGTTTGGTAGATTATTTCTTTGTTGTAACAATGCTTCTTGGTAATAAACCTTATATYGTTGGAAAATTTGTTAATGTCCCTTTTAAAAGGTCTCACATAAGGAACGTGCATTTGTGAGATGAGCTGTAGAGCTGAGTTTGTGGGTTGCACACATTAAAAGTTTGCCAAATCTTCTCTGCCATGAGCAAACAGCTTATTTTGCTGTTGCTATTGAACTTGTTTTGATCTTCTGGTACCCCCATGTTACAGCCAATCAGGTGCAGCTATAAGATGTATTGCCAAGAAGAAGCATTGTTACAACAAAGAATGGGCCTCATGCAAAAACATGTTCGTATTCTTATCAAAAATTTCTCTTACTTTTGTTCGTACAAAGGGTTCGT
>NW_013952811.1:235584-248953 GCF_001266775.1 Austrofundulus limnaeus
AAGAAAACCTGTCTGGATAACAGCAGACTGACTGCTGGTAAAATATACGACAGGTCTAGACCACACGTGAATTTTGTTCATAGGTATCTGAAAAAAATCTTAGAATATGAAAACATTGGTGAATGCCACAAATTCTCCTAAATCACTCGTACGCACAACTTAAGAACAAATCTGTGCGTACGAACGGTTCTTGCATGAGGCCCAATGTCTCTAAAGATTATACATTGGCCACCAACTTCCATGCAGAGTTTTGGACGGAGTTCATTTATTGTTGAGAAAAGAGTTTTATCCATTTGAATCAAATCTTAAAACAACATTGATCTTGCATGCTATCAGAATTTGTTAATATCAAATCAAATTTGAGGATGTTCACTAAATTGGACCAGGTTTTACTCARTTTTTTTGTTTTGGCTCATGTTGATTAGCTAAGAAAACCATTTGAATGAGACTGATGCCTAATTATGATCAACTGAGGTTAAACCAATGATTTCTTTATGAAAGTTTCATCATCTGTCAATGGCTAATATAATATTTTGCTAACAGACAACATGTTTTTTAAGCTTTTAAAAACATACCTTGTGCAATGAGTAGCACTTGCTGTWAATGACATTTAAGTTACATCAAACCAACTGTTGGCATAACATCTCAATCACAGCAAAACTAACTGAATTATAGCCATTTCTGTGTTTTCTGAAGCAGGCTGGCTGTGGTGGCCATCTTGGAATTTTGGTTCAAATRTTAGTCAGTTGAACATGTTCATCCATACGTAACTTTTTGAAAGTTTTATTTAAATCTCTCTAGTGCAGAGGTGTCCAATCCTGCTCCTCAAGYGCTATCCAGTATGTTGTTGAGGTCTCTCTGCTCCAACACACCTGATTCAAATCAGGTGATTAACAGGCTTCTGCAAAACTTGAATAGGTTGTTCAATCATTGAATCAGGTGTGTTGGAGCGGAGAAACAAGTCAAATATGCAGGGTAGTGGGTTTTGAGGACCAAGATTTGACACCTCTGCTCTAGAGGTTCATGAGCCATTTTAATAACAGACACCCACCCAAAAACCTTTTGTCTGCCTCCACCTTTTGACAACAGGAGATAATAAAGGGATGATGAGGTAATGGTACGGGCTGTATCTGTGAGCTAGTTGGAAATTTTCAGGTTTAGGAAATGACCTTGACAAAGTAGCTACTTTGTTTCAAGCAGCTGCAGCATTTTTAAGGCAACGATTTTTAAAATAATTTATGTTTTTGGTTTTTACTCATCCACCTGACCAGAAGATGTCGTTAGTTTGAGATCTGGCATTTCAATTTCTATAATCGAGGAGAAGCACTGCTTTGCAAATTTGTCACAAGGAGACCACTGTTGTTTTCAACGTACATTTCAGGAGGGTGCCCAAAAATGCCCMGTTTTCTTTCACAAGTTCTATCATACTTTATGACTTTTACTGGAACAGTTGTAATGTTGGCTGTACTTTCACACAGTCTCAGCCAGCAATCAGTCAGAAACACCCACAAAATTCTGACCAATAAAATCTTGATGTCAGTGCTGCTGAGAACTACTGTAGTTCTTGATGGGTCAGTGTACGAAACAGGGAATTAGTTGGTAAAAGTAGCAAACAAYGCAATTTTCACCACACACCATAAGAGAGACACAAGAAAAACCTTCTCATAGACTATAAATCAGGCTCTTCTAGATAARAAGTACACTTGATTTTCATTATTCTATAGCTTTTATATGATGATAAACAAGTCATCTGGTCATTTCCAGGTTTTAAAGTTAAGTAAATACAACCTTAGTTAAACCACAGCACAAACATCCCAGTGATCCTTTGTTTTATTTATTCTAAACAAAGCCGAGATGCAGATGTGTGTAAAAAAATACACAGAATTACACCTTCAGCRGAAATAATTGGAGCTAATTATTTGTAAATGACTTTACTGGCCTCTCACATGGTTGTGGAATTTTAGCCCACTCGTGTTTGCGATGTCGCTTCAGTTCTTTGTGGTTTGCAGGTAGTCGTTAATGTTGGAAACACTTGTCTGAAAGTCCCGCCCCAGGATTGTGCAARGTCCCAACTTTAACAGGTGCATCGATTCGTCCGAGCTGAGCTTCTTTTTAAAGAGAACTCAATTAAAAAAAAAAATTCAATCTTTTGTTTTCTCGTTTGACTGTGTGTTCTCTACGCCTTAGCGTGTTTCAACACGCTAAGGCGTAGAGAGCTTAACACAAAGTTTGTTGCCTTCCTGCTGAGTCAAACATTTTCCTCATGTTAACAGTTAYTCTCACAACATAAAGGGACATTCCCGATTGTTTGCAAATCAGTGGCGAATCCAGGATTTTTCTGGGCAAGGGCTTTTTAATTTTGGCCCCCTTGTGTGACTTTGACCCTCTTGTCTTAGATAAYTGATGGGAAACATTTCAAGCAAAGTTACAACAAAACTGGTGTAATTTTCAGACCTGTCACAAGTATAAAATAAAACTTAAAATTAGAGTTGTTTTTTTTTTGCTCTTGGTTTACAGCAGCTCASTTTATCCAGCTGTGACAAAGTGGTGTTGTAGAGCAGTATAACTGGAGAACAGTTTCTGGTAAGTCAACTCTTAACCTCAACTCTGTTTCAAGTCTTCATCAGATTGTATTTCAAATTTTCACAATACTTGCTTCATTTAGCGAATGACACAGTCTCAACTTCAAGGGTTCCCCAGCCTCTATCTCCCGTGAGTCTGGCAGAAAATATAACACCTAAAGTAAGACAACGTAGTCTGTGTACTATATACATATGATGGATCTTGTTTGTATTTTATGGATTGTTTGTTTCTGACAGATTACTGACAAATATCCAAAGAGAAATCAACACAAGGCGTGCAGAAGATGAGCTTTAGTCCAAAGTAAGTGAACACATTTTATTTAGAGATCCAGCTGAAAAAACTAACCACAGGACAATTTTTACCACTCATCTGCTTTTTTTTTCTTTTTTTTTTTTGTCTGTGTGCAGATCAAACACACAGACTTCCAAAAAAGGTAACCAACACTTCAGCTTTTCCCCGTCTCTGAAATCAAACAATCACCTCCAGAGGCAATGATCTTTTCACCGTTTATGTATTTTTTCTCAAGTATCTAAACAGGATGAAGAAGACGGGAAGTTTGATGAGTTTGTGAGTGAAATGCTATTTCTTGTCTGGCTTGACTTGGGCCACATTCGTTACAAACCTAAACAAACAGAGTAATTCCATTTAGACAATACGACTTCCTGTGGCATGTATAGCTGTGGGGGTGGGCACTGAAGTTATAATTTGTGTTGTACTTGCTTCTTTGTGCTCAGAGCAGTGGAAGTGATCATGATTATGAGTCCCCCGAAGAGAAGACGGGAGAGGAAAACTACATCTGTTCTTTCTTTGAGCTGCGAACAGCTGAGGAAGGAGGATGTGGTGAGAAGGACGACGAAAACAACTCATTAAAGCCGACTCTGTCCTCGACAGTTCGAGACTGTCACAGAGGTAACTGACAGCAAAGGATAAATAAAAACAAATAACTTGAAGCGTATCTTTTTACTGTCTGTACTTCGAAGGTTGAACAAATGTTAGTAAAACATTGTCATCCTTTGTTTTCTGTAGAAAAAAGCTCAAACGCTGCACATCCTCACCGAGCACAAATTAAGCCTCCTCTTCGAAGACCTTTGAACTCACCTAGTGAAAGTACAAGGGTTTGACTCCACAAGTGCCTATTTTATAAACGACGATGTTTATTTTTGCATTGATTGTCACGGTTTCTCTTTCCTCACAACAGTTCATTACTCTGATTTAAATAACGAAAAAACCAAGAAGACTGTACGCTCTTGTCCATCACAGAGAACATTTTCACAACCAAGTATGTATTTATTATTATTATTATTATTATTATTATTATTATGTGACTCCTGGATGCTACCAAACTGATTTAAAATTTGACGTCATCAATGTCCACTAGAGGGCAGTGCTGTCAAAGCTTCTGGTTCATCTGTCAGTCGTTTCCCTCAACCAAGACCACCTCTGCCTACAAATGTGTTCAAGAGGTAAAACTATCTGAACATGCATTAAGTTGTTTTGATGTTGTAAATATAAAATACTACTTTTTTTCTTTACTTTTCTAGAACATCTAAATTACCTCCGGTTCCTCCCGTGCCAACACAACCTATGAAGTTAAACAAAGCAACACCAGAGCCCAAAAAGGTGAAAAAAAAATAAATAAAATCTGTGGCATTAAAGTGAAGCCACAATCTACACATGTTCACAGAACACTTAGTAGTGAGATTAACCTATTGAGCCCAATGCAAAACTGCATTTCACGTTTTCTTTATCTTTTAACTTCTGTTAATTTAAGATTTGTAAGTTGAACCTGGACGTGTTTGATATAATAAAAAGCTAAGAATCTTGGCTAAAAGCTCATGGAAACTATATTTACATCCACCAAACAGTTTAAACGACAGGCAGCTGAATCAGAAAGTAAACAAACTGTACAAAATGGGATTATTGCAAATCTGTAAATACATAACAACAAATCTGTAAAGGAAAAATATTTTGACATTTGTTTTTAAAGCAAAGTCAAAGCAGANTTCTGACAGATTACTGACAAATATCCAAAGAGAAATCAACACAAGGCGTGCAGAAGATGAGCTTTAGTCCAAAGTAAGTGAACACATTTTATTTAGAGATCCAGCTGAAAAARCTAACCACAGGACAATTTTTACCACTCATCTGCTTTTTTTTTTCTTTTTTTTTTTTGTCTGTGTGCAGATCAAACACACAGACTTCCAAAAAAGGTAACCAACACTTCAGCTTTTCCCCGTCTCTGAAATCAAACAATCACCTCCAGAGGCAATGATCTTTTCACCGTTTATGTATTTTTTCTCAAGTATCTAAACAGGATGAAGAAGACGGGAAGTTTGATGAGTTTGTGAGTGAAATGCTATTTCTTGTCTGGCTTGACTTGGGCCACATTCGTTACAAACCTAAACAAACAGAGTAATTCCATTTAGACAATACGACTTCCTGTGGCATGTATAGCTGTGGGGGTGGGCACTGAAGTTATAATTTGTGTTGTACTTGCTTCTTTGTGCTCAGAGCAGTGGAAGTGATCATGATTATGAGTCCCCCGAAGAGAAGACGGGAGAGGAAAACTACATCTGTTCTTTCTTTGAGCTGCGAACAGCTGAGGAAGGAGGATGTGGTGAGAAGGACGACGAAAACAACTCATTAAAGCCGACTCTGTCCTCGACAGTTCGAGACTGTCACAGAGGTAACTGACAGCAAAGGATAAATAAAAACAAATAACTTGAAGCGTATCTTTTTACTGTCTGTACTTCGAAGGTTGAACAAATGTTAGTAAAACATTGTCATCCTTTGTTTTCTGTAGAAAAAAGCTCAAACGCTGCACATCCTCACCGAGCACAAATTAAGCCTCCTCTTCGAAGACCTTTGAACTCACCTAGTGAAAGTACAAGGGTTTGACTCCACAAGTGCCTATTTTATAAACGACGATGTTTATTTTTGCATTGATTGTCACGGTTTCTCTTTCCTCACAACAGTTCATTACTCTGATTTAAATAACGAAAAAACCAAGAAGACTGTACGCTCTTGTCCATCACAGAGAACATTTTCACAACCAAGTATGTATTTATTATTATTATTATTATTATTATTATTATTATGTGACTCCTGGATGCTACCAAACTGATTTAAAATTTGACGTCATCAATGTCCACTAGAGGGCAGTGCTGTCAAAGCTTCTGGTTCATCTGTCAGTCGTTTCCCTCAACCAAGACCACCTCTGCCTACAAATGTGTTCAAGAGGTAAAACTATCTGAACATGCATTAAGTTGTTTTGATGTTGTAAATATAAAATACTACTTTTTTTCTTTACTTTTCTAGAACATCTAAATTACCTCCGGTTCCTCCCGTGCCAACACAACCTATGAAGTTAAACAAAGCAACACCAGAGCCCAAAAAGGTGAAAAAAAAATAAATAAAATCTGTGGCATTAAAGTGAAGCCACAATCTACACATGTTCACAGAACACTTAGTAGTGAGATTAACCTATTGAGCCCAATGCAAAACTGCATTTCACGTTTTCTTTATCTTTTAACTTCTGTTAATTTAAGATTTGTAAGTTGAACCTGGACGTGTTTGATATAATAAAAAGCTAAGAATCTTGGCTAAAAGCTCATGGAAACTATATTTACATCCACCAAACAGTTTAAACGACAGGCAGCTGAATCAGAAAGTAAACAAACTGTACAAAATGGGATTATTGCAAATCTGTAAATACATAACAACAAATCTGTAAAGGAAAAATATTTTGACATTTGTTTTTAAAGCAAAGTCAAAGCAGACACCAAAATATGCAATAAAGTGTGTTGAAAGTTTTTTTTTTTTTACTTGATTTTGAGTGAATATTGTCCAACTGAAATCAAATATAATTTCTCATTATTTCATATACTATACATGGTGACAAATAAATGTTTGGACTTTTTTTTTTTCAAAAGAACAAACATTCAATAAGTGTTTTAAGGCAGGTAAGAAAAAAATAAATAACTTTTACAACTAAAAACTTAACATTTAGTAACGTTATCAATGGCACCATCATGATCTGCAAAACGCAATTTTTTTTCTTTACTAAATCCTCTGTAACTTTGCTTCAGTTCAATTTAGCAGCATGAATCTTTGCACAGGTAATGTCCACAAGTTGATTTGTGGTTTCCAAGAGTTTTTAGTCTACTTCATTATGATTTTAAATGGGTTATATATTGTCTAATGCAAAAATTATACAGGCAGGAGGGGAAAAAAATGTAAAAAAAAAAAAAGAAAGTTCCTCAAATCCTCAATATCTCTATAACAACAGCAGCTGTTTTAATACTTACATTTCTAATAAAAGCTCCCAAGTTTTAGCTTTATTTTGATACCAAGTAGGGTTGGGCATGATCGTATCGTGTGCAATTAATCGTCAGAAAAACATTAATCGATTAATTTTTGGCACTTGACGATTAATATGATTAATGCCACCAGCCAGACTGACTGGAGATTACTCCGGTCAGTCTGCTCAGTGCTCCTCTCTGCTTCAAATATGACCAACATTAAAAATAAAGTTCTGTAATTGATTTATCTATCAACACAATTTAAAATATGATGTATAGCCTTAAGTCCATAATTTTCACACAGTTTGGAACAATTTTTTACAAATAGCAAACCTTTCCCACAAAACTGGGCATGTGACTATGAAATGAGGGTGTCCCGGGACTCCAGGAGATTAATCGTCTAAATTAATCGTTATCGGCTAAATACCACAATTAATCATGATTAATTTTTTTTGCCAATATTGCCCAACCCTAATACCAAGATTATTTAGGTAGACTTTGTAAATGCTGAGATACGCTCAATTACATTTCAGCATGGTGTTTTGCAGAGTTGTAAAGTAACTAAGTACAAATACTTGGGTATCTGTATTTTACTTGAGTAATTATTTTCAAGCCTACTTTTTAGTTCTACTACTTACATTTTTCATATTTTTTTAAAAAAAGGCAAGAAGTAAAAGTCGTTACTTTTATTTCATTTCTGCTTGTTTTTATTCCAGCTTGTTATTGTAAAAAATAAATAACACTATCCACATCAAATTGTGCCATTTAACTGTGGTTGAATGACAAGTATAAATATATAAAATTCTGATACCGTATTAGTTTGTACACAAACAAATCATGTCACACTCCAGCAGGACATAAWCATTARAATAAAAGGACTGTACTTAAGAAGTATTTGTATTTCATGAATTATRTTATTRCATTTGGCTGCAGCCCTCRGATAGATTTTCATTTTAGAAAAGGTTTGTACAGCCTTGATTTATACAGATAGACTAGTGCATCCTAAATTTAACATCAATTTATTATTTTAATACAACAGTCATTTCTGCATTTTTTGTGGAGGTCACCTCCTAATAAATGTCATTACAGAAAATCTAACTGCTCATTTTAAATCAATACTTTTACTTTTAGTACTTAAGTACAAAAAATATCCGATACTTTAAGACTTTTACTCAAGTAATATTCCTAAAGGAGACTTTAACTTTTACCAAAGTATTTTTTTGTTAAGATACTTGTACTACTTAAGTATCACTTTGTGGTACTTTAAACAACACTGGTGTTTTGAGCAAAAATATCAAGAAAACCYCTCGGGGCTCAAGAGGTTAAGGTGGGATTCATGGTATTCTCTGTCCACCATACGCACATTCAGAGTCAAAGCAGCAGATGGAGATGTTGTTCAAAGAAACACATCGAGTTGGTCCTGCAGTTTGCTCCAGAAGCTGCTTTTTATGAACACATCTGATAAGTGTAATTATCTGCGCTACATTCSTCAGCTAGTTGTTTAGGAAACAGCTGCTCTATTTACCAAAGAGAGAAACAAATGTTTGTTTTCTAAGTGGCTTTTCTATTTGTGTGGGGCCCAGTGTTTGGACCCCAGCTGGTACAGAGGAAATGTGACTCGACATGAAGCCGAAGCTGCTCTCAGGAGGGTGAACAAGGTCAGAYGTTGCATCTTCTCTTTCTGGATTAAAAATGCAAGCAGACATACGTGATGTTCAATGTTTATATTTGAACAGGGAGGCCGCATATAAAGGTACAAGTCAAAGTAAACACATTAAAACATCCAAAAAAGGAATGTGTTACTCCTGTCCCAAATGAGCGTTTAAATTTACAGCGATTCATTTATGATCGTTGTGATGGGCGTGCTTTTCTCTGTTAAGGATGGAGCGTTCATAGTGAGGGACAGCTCGCAGGGCTCAGCGGAGCACCCCCACACTCTGATGCTTCTGAATCAAGGCAAGGTTTACAACATCAGGATCCGTCGCAGAGGCAACTCCTACTCGCTCGGCAACGGCTTTAACGGCACTCAGGTGAAGTAAAAATAAAATTAACAGTAATCTTAAAAAAAGATTTTAAAAAATATTCAGATGAAACTGAAAGGTTGCCATCTTGCGGCACACCTCGGGGCCTGTTTGATGCTGCGCTGCGTCATTTCTAGTGTGTGCTGTTGTGCTTTTAGAGTTTCCCCGGAGTGACGGAGGTGATCCTCCATCACACGCACACCCCGCTGGTGCTCATCGATGCCACAGACCAGACCTCTGCAGAGAAGCCCCAGTGTTGCCTGCTGCACCCTGCGGGGCTCTGACCAGCACCAGCACCAGTACCAGCTTAACGTGTGTTAACATCTGCTCCTATGTGCTCATTTCTACACAAATCCGTGTTTTTTTTAAGAACAAATGTCACAATTTCCACAATCTCAAAGGTCGTTGTTATGTAATTTCTCTCGTTGCTGCCTTCCCTATTTTTAGTAAACAGAGTGAGACAAAAAGAATAAACCTCTCGTGGCTGATGTTTTTTTAGCATATTTTTTATGAAGTGCAGACATGTGGCGTTACCTCCTCCAGTGTCAGTCTGAGTTCGTGGCTGCTGCTTCTGCTTCAGGGAGTTTTTCGAGTAACGCCAGAGCGCATCGCTTCAAATGGGTTTGCACTGCCAGCAGTAAGAGAATACCCTTTGTTACGCAATCGCCTCAGATCTTCAGCAGTTGTTGTGCACAAAAAATAAAATAAATTTAAAAAAATCAAACAGCCTAAGTGAACAAAAGTCACAATGTACACGTTCCTTTCGTRTCTCCTTTGTTTCAAACACTTTTTAAATAAAAGCACGACTCAAATTGACTGGATTTTATATGAACRTCGACATCGTCAAATTCAGCTTCTTGTTGGCGAAACTTTGGTGCGATTCTGTAAGACTTAGGCTAAGATCAACTTACGTCAAAATACGACAAAGTTACAGTCGCATATGTGCAGTCTCTTTTGAGATCTTGCATGTGTTGGTGCTTGGAGCATAATGTGGTTGTCAGTCAGCAACTACCTCAGAGTTACATTCATTTTTGTGTAGGCTAAGGTCGACAGCTGTGGCAGCCATCTTGGATTAGGTTGAATCCCATAAGATTTCCATAAGTTTCAATGAAAAGCCATGGTTAAACAGTTGAATCTAATRATTAGTAGCAACGTTTTATTACAGAGCTTGTGTGTTCAGTTAGAGCTATGAGAGTTGGGAATGAGTTATAATTACCACACCAAATTTTAGCTGCATAGTAGGGCTGTGTATTGGCAAGAATTTGGCGATACGATACATATCATAACAGAGGGGTCACGATACGATATATTGCGATACTGTAAGCAAGGCGATATATCGCGATACATTGCAATTTTTTTGTCCAAAAATCTATTAAATAAAAACCTCTTACAGGGAAAAAAAATGAAAAACCAAAATTCATTGTCTCAGAAAATTCTAATATTACATAGACATGCTTTTGATACATTTAGCTGTGTTAGTTTACAATTTACAAAATGGTCACCCAACACTAAACAATAGCCTCTACCTCAAGAGGTAGAGGAGCCAAATGGCTGCTCACTGCTGCCAACTAGCGGTCAAAGGCTGAACTACAACATAAAAATGAATGGTTGGCAGGAAAGTTGACATTTTAAACCTTAATAAAAAATTGATACAGGGCTTTAGAATATCGATACAGTATCGGGAAATGAAATATCGCGATATTTCAGTGTATCGATATTTTCTTACACCCCTACTGCATAGCTGTGAAAAAGACCAGATTTCAAGTCATTTTTGTGTTTGGTTACATCAAATTATTACATCTACTTAAATCAGGCTGATACCCCCAAAAATATTCAGTTGTAGATGTACACTACATTTAATGATTTCTTTCTGGACGTTTTATTAAAACCCAGTGATTATTACCCTTTGGTTGCAGGTGATAATAAATGTTTCTGTATGCACATCATGTATCGGTGAACTGGAAGTTAAATTTCAAAGCCATGTTTTGCACAGTGAATTAATAAAGCGAAACACCTCCAAACATTTGAGGTGCTGAAACACAAACTGAAGTTAAAGTTATAGTTGAAAGAAAATGATCAGAAACTTGAAGAGTAAAGCCTGAAAAATGGTATAGTTTTGCACAGCTCACAAACTAAAACACTGTAACGTTAGAAAACAATGAGCTCAGAGAATATTAAATCCTACCATAATGGTTTCACTAAAACATCAAAGCTGAAACGTTGGTTTTTTGAAATTAGAGACAACCAAGTGATCAGACAAATAATAACGGTGACAAGATGGCAGATTACTGATTCCCTCTGTAGCGCCTGTCCCCTGTGGCAGAATAGCAGTTGCAACATCTTGCCTCGCATCAGAACCACTGATAGACAACCTATCTGTGCCAAATCCTTCAGCGACTCCTCTGAACCTATCTGTAAATCATATTCTGACATGGCACGGTGTGGCGTCGTGTAAATTTAAACCGCTTACATGCCAGGCTAAGCTGTGTGTCTATGACCACTTTCAGCTATCGCATTTCAAATCTGTTTACACCCGTAAACGTCAGAGATAAAGGAATCAAACGCACAAGCCAAATGAGTCACGCTGCTAGACACGGAGTCCGACACTTTCAGGTTTTCCAGATCGACGCACGAGTTGATGGCAGTCCTGCGGTCTCCTCTGTGTTTTTCATCTGAAAAATAATTACATAGAACATGCTGTCTGTGCCAAGAGTCATAAAATAACACTAAAAATAAAACCGTCAGAAAGATAAACTCAGTTAATTATGCTCTTGTACTCTGAAAAAAAGGCTAACTTATATTTAAGAAATAAACAATAAGGTCTATGTCTATAAAATATTACAGAACTCCTTTCAAAAGCATTAACTTCTTTATTTAACTTGGATTAGAGCAGTTTGAACAGTGACAAAGCCATGTAAACATCTACAGATTGCCATAAATAAACATGAAAACACCCTGTTTTGAAAGACACAACTTAAGCCAAAAATGAAACCCAGGGAGGAATCAAAGTTTTGAACCAACACTACAGAAAGCTGTGGGAATGCCACATTTAATCGAGTGTTGTGGCAGCAGGCTGAGCAGGGCGGGAGCCCAGCTCTGCCTGCAGGTCTGCACCTCCACACACAGCCGCTCTGCAGCGGACAAACGCATCYTCCAGCTGCCGCATGGCGGCGCCCACCTCTGGACTGGTCCGCAGGGTCACGACGTCATAAGCCATGCAGGTCAGCTCAACTGCAGGGGAAAGGCGAATAAGACCTTACTAGGTAATACCAGTTAATAACAGCCRCCTGAATTTAATCAAACATTACACACACCTGCTGTGTTCTCCACAGTTTCTATCATCCTCTCCAAGTGATCCGTGTTCAGCTCCAGCGCGTCGTCGCTGCTGCTCGGCGGAAGCTTGGTTGATGACGGCTCTACCATCTAATTACAAACAGGTAAATATTGTGTTATCACCTGTGTGTGTGTATTAACCACTCATTCTGTGAGTGTCGACGAGGCTTTCATCTTTCCTCTGTAATGGACGCTAAGTTAGCCGAATTTAATTAGTGTAAAAGTTAGCATGCTAGCTGCTTTAGCTAAAACAGAGACTTTAACTGTTTGTAGAAAAGGAGCACATGGCATGAATGTACTTATTGGCTTAAAACTATTTCCTAGACAGCGGTGGCGAAGGGAATGTGTTTGTGCCGATGAAATGTATAAATTAAGTCAATAAATGTTTCCAAAGTAGCAATGGCTAACTACTCACCGTCGGAGTTGATTGAGTCAAGGCTGAGAGCGTTGTGTCGTTCACGAATGATTCGTTCGTTTTAATGAATCATTTCAGTGAACGAACTGATTCGAATCACTTTGTCAACTGATTCGTTCATTTTTCAGTTGAGCAGAGGCTTGTGATGTGCAGATCAATACTGAAATAAACACTACTGATACTAGAACTTTATGTTCTGGAATCGATACTAAAATCAAAATATCGATACTTTGATACTTTAGTTATTTCACATAATGTATATCATTAACAAGAAAATAGTGGAAAACAACWATTCCAATCTTGTCTAAATCATATGTGGTCGGAGGGAACTACTTTTTCTTCCGCTTGAGTAATGCATAAGCACAATGGCACGTGCTCAGTCAGCCACTCAGTTTGTAGAGGTTTGGCAGGTAATTTCAACATAAAATGTGTTTCGTCTGACTGTAATTAGATTCTAGATGAGGGGTTCCCAAACTTTTTCATGCCATGCCCCCCCCCAAACAGCATTAGCTCCAGACAGGGACCTTCTTGCAAACCAGCAAACAATGCTACAAAATATACAAAGTAACAACTATTAGAATACTTTTTCTCACTTTTAATCACTATTCAAAAATGTTTTTATTTCTTTAGAATAAGAATTTGAAATTGTGCTAAACAAATTTAGGGTTAGGTTTAGAAAGACTTTTAAATTAAATAAATTACTATGTCATGTATTA
>NW_013952811.1:255943-257315 GCF_001266775.1 Austrofundulus limnaeus
AGAGCGGTGAGTCGAGGTGAGTCCAACTATATCTAGTCGGAACCTCTCAACCTCACATTCCAGCTCAGTCTCCTTCCCCACCAGAGAGGTGACATTCCACGTCCCTAGAGCCATCTTCTGTAGCTGAGGATCGGACCGCCAAGGTCCCCGCCTTCGACCACTGCCCAACACACATTGCACCTAACCCCTATGGCACCTCCCACAGGTGGTGAGCCCATGGGAAGGGGGACCCACGTCTCCTCTTCGGGCTCCACGGGTGAAAACCCGGCCACCAGGTGCTCGCCAACGTGCCCCACTTCCAGGCCTGGCTCCAGAGTGGGGCCCCAGTGACCCGCATCTGGACGAGGGAACACTGAATCCGTTAATTGTGTTCATCATAGGGGTCTTTGGGCTGCACTTTGTCTGATCCCTCACCTAGAACCTGTTTGCCTTGAGTAACCCTACTGGGGGCATGAAGCCCCCAACAACATAGCTCCTAGGATTAGTGGGACACCATGATTGCAGCCCAAGGAGAGGAACAGAATCATGGTTACTGTTACGTTWCTGTTTAGGCTGAATCCTAATTTTGAATTCAATTTTTGATGTTAATATAAAGAGTAAACCTCAAATATTATTTGTAAATTAAGATTTCCCAGTTGGTAAGAAACAAAAACATTGCTAGCTCACAAGGAAAAATTCTAAATTTTAAGACGTTTTTCCTCGAAATCAGGTTATCTGTTGCTACGGCTCAAAAAATGCATCAAAGAAATACTTTTTACGATTATATTTCAGACATTTCATTCAAATGATTCATTGATAAGACATTAATTTATTATATTTTGACAAAATGCAATTTTTGCACCCTTTTAAATCAAAACCCTATATCTGCCTGTTAAATATAAACCTTCCACTTTTGGTCTTAATCCTCATTTCGATGTGATGGGTCACATTTCGTTCAGTTGGACTGTGTGTGTTCTGTTTAGTTCACAGGTAGCAGCTGCAGCTGAGCCACTCAACTGTCTGACTCTTTGTACCCGACAACCACTGGTTATGAATCTGAACGAACGAACTGTAGTGGCGGCGCGGTGTGTTAGATCAGTGGGTCTGACTCTGAACAGATCAGTGAGCTGGGTCGTTTGCTGTACAGGAGTGGCGCTACGTTAGATCAGTGGACGGATCAGTGAGCTATGTCATTCACCGCTGTACAGGAGTGGCGCTGTGTTAGATCAGTGGATGGATCAGTGAGCTAGGTCGTTCACTGCTGTACAGGAATGGCGCTGTGTTAGATCAGTGGATGGATCAGTGAGCTAGGTCGTTCACTGCTGTACAGGAATGGCGCTGTGTTAGATCAGTGGATGGATCAGTGAGCTAGGTCGTTCACTGCTGTACAGGA
>NW_013952811.1:264196-266625 GCF_001266775.1 Austrofundulus limnaeus
GGTTTATATTCTGAGGAGAGATAAACAAGGTTGTGATCTGAATTACCCAGAGGAGGTCTTGCATTGGCTATATAAGAATCCTTAACATTTGTGTAAAACAAATCCARTGTCTTGTYTYCTCTGGTAGAGCAGCTGACAAACTGTTGAAATGTTGGCAGTGTAGCAGAGAGTGGGGCATGATTAAAATCACCAGATATTGCCATAAATGCTTTGGGGTGTTGTGTCTGTATCTTAGCAACAACAGAACTGATGATATCACATGCATTGTCAGAAACAGCTGAGGGTGGAATGTAAACAGCTGCCAAAATAACACTGGTGAACTCTCTTGGTAAATAATATGGACGAAAACTTACTGCCAAGAGKTCAATGTTTGGACTGCAGTGACAAAAYTTCACAGTAACATGTCCTGGATGACACCATCTGTTGTTGACAAGCACTGCTAATCCACCTCCTTTCTTTTTCCTGCTGCTCTTTAAATCTCTGTTTGCTCGTATAGTCGGGAAGCTTGGCAGAGAGATGTTGGCATCAGGGACATGATCCTGCAGCCATGTCTCAGTGAAACACATAATACTGCATTCCCTATACTCTTGTTGAGTCCTTCACAGGGCTTGAAGTTCATCCAGTTTGTTAGCTAATGATCACACATTGCCCATTAGGATTGATGGAAGTGATGGTTTGAACTTCCTCCTTCTCTCTCATCTCTTTGCTCCAGCTCTGCATCCACGATGCTTCCTTTTCAACTCCTCTGGGATTTGCGGCTTCAGTTGTTGTATTATTTCAGATTTTGTAATATTAATCAGCTGCTCCCTGATGTAAACCACCCTGTTGCTATGGTTACACATCATAACAAAAAGCAAAGTATAAAAAAGGTATTGGCAAAAACCAATCCAGCTGCACAGCACCCAAAACACATTATGTAAATAAACCAAGTATTACAAAGATATGTTACCTTTTGAATTAGTTTATTTTGCTGCATTTAATCATGAATACAATGTAGTGATAATTACAAATTATCAAAAATAAAAAGTGATAATTACACATTATAGCAAAAATAAAAAGAACACATTATGCCTCCTATTATTAGACACAAATAATATTTTGACATCTCTGACTTGCCAAATTTTTAAACCAATTTTCTTTTCATTTTTATCATTTTATCTTCAACTGCTTGCAGTTTTAACTGTCTTGAGTGTTCATAGAATTGGTTTTTACCAGCTTCTAGCCAAGATTCCGACATTTCTGTATATATCAAACATGTCTATGTTTAACTAAAAGAACTTAGAGTAATTAAAGTAGAAAATCGGGGGTTTAGGCTTAAGAGATGAATAAACCAATTGGCGGGCCGAACTTTGGTCACTCGCGGGCTGGATGTGGCCCACGGGCCGCCAGTTGAATAGCCCTGCTACTTTTAGTTTAAAATTTCATTGGCTGTATGTGCAGTCACTCAAATTAAAAGCTAAAATGTGGTGTGGTAGTTGAGAGTCCATTCAAAATGCTCATTCTAGTGCAACAACAGGTGAAATTGCACAATATTGACCAAAATGGTTATGATCCTTTTTTCTTAACACAAGTTTTACAAGCTCTGACATTAAAAGGTGGTGGGCAATATGCACTAGAAGGAAAGCTAGGCCTTCTCTATTATTTTTTTTTTCTCTTTTTTTTGATGAGGGCTAATTTAGTGTCAGTCACAAAAAACTTGGAAACTGAATAACCTTTTACTCTGTAACATAAATGGAAGTTTTTCTAATTGTAACCACAAATCTATGCGTCAAATGGATGAAAAACAGAAAGCATATAAGAAATTTGATTAGTTTATGCCTTTCAAAAATTTTATCATCCCCCCTTCAGTCTGACATCTGTTTAGTCCATTTGTGACTAAGCTTGGTCCACGAGGGCCACTATCCTGCATGTTTTTGTTGTCTCCCTGCTCCARTACACCTGACGCAATGGTTAACTTACCCCTCCAGCATATCCTCAAGTTCTTCAGAAACGTGTTACTTATCCATTTATTCAAATCAGGTGTGTTGGAGTAGAGAAACATGTAAAACATGGAAGATGGTTGCCCTCAGAGACCAGGATGGCAACACAGAGATGTGTGGAAGGCTGCCATTAGGACTGAAGTATTAGAACTAGTATCAATAAATAGCTTCCAGTAAACATATATATATTTTTTCAAACTTTATTCATTTCATGAAAACCAAATTATATGTACAATAAAAAAAGAAATACAAATAAAATGAAATGAATGGCGGCAGAGAGAAGAAAAAATTCTTATAATATCTGCCCCTTTTTTCTCAAGTATAAATTCTAACTATAATAATCTTCAGTTAACAAAACATTGAATCTTTCTAGAACAACAAATTGAATGGCTACCTTTAAAACCATTTTCTGCATCTCCATCATATTATTGTGACTCAGTGCAGTGGTGA